>NC_134817.1:36904599-36912099 GCF_046742065.1 Oratosquilla oratoria | reverse complement strand
ATGCTACATACACACAGGGTAATTCATGTATAGGAACAAACATGTGTACAATTATCATGACAAAAAAAATCATATTCAGCAAAAATCTGCATGTACAGCTGGAGAGGACATTATCGTTACAATTTCCTTGGTAATACAGACGGGTTTAATGCATGTGTTGTTTATGTTGTTACTAGCAGCCCTACACATCCAAGCATGTATATCAACCTTTCGGAGAAAACTGTCGTCATGGTTTCCATTTCCTCGTCCCACAGATCTCATAGTAACTACACCTTTTCCCCACATTTCATACAAATACACACACACACACATTCTTCTCAGAGATACACATCCTGTTGTTTATATATATATATATATGTCTGTATACTATATTTTGTACATGTATGTTTATATGTTTCCGTGTTTGTCTGTGTGTATATATATATATTTGCATATACAATACATATACAAGTATACACGAATACAAAAATGTATTGACGTATATATGTATGCTAACGTACATATATATACGATTATATGTATATTCTGTATCAAAGGGTCGTTTTTTGACTGTAGCTTAGTGCTTCGTCAATTCTCAGGTTTAATGCAAAACGCTTATACACAAATCAAAATTATATAGTTTTTAATAGTATCTTGATATGTATATATTTAAATTACCGTGGGATATTTTTTGTGCTTTCTCACAAGAGTGCGTACTTAAGTTCTGTCTATACCTTTCTTATACAATATATTAGCTTTTACTCTATAGAAAGCAAATGAAAAAAGCCAATTTAATCAGCATACAGTAATATACAAATCTGCATGTTATAATGATGTATATACATTTATCTATACATATATGTGTACATATACATATATATATGTACATATGTATATATATGTATACATATATACATATACATATATATGTATATATATATATATAAAAGTAATCACGATAATCAATAGTAACGTTTTTGATCATACTAACCGTAGCAACACTGGTGAAAATATTCCTAATATGAACAATATATATATATTCTCTATAATTATGTATATGATATCTAATATGTAAAACATCGACAATTGGTAACACAGCGAACCAACACAAGATGGCAGTAAACATTGGACAGCGAATCGAGATGAAATATCCAATTGAAAAATGGTGACATCGCCTTCAGAGGTCATCTTCACCTTTGTTTTGACTTTGAGTTTGATTATGTCGACCACCATTGAATGGTTGGCGTGGGAACGGATTCCAACATCGCTGAGTTTCCTTCAGTTGCACTCTTCAAAACGCAGTACGCAAACAGACAATGAATCAAAACAATCCTAGTGTTAGTCTTACTTTGAGTCTAAGGTACCAAATCATATTCAAAGGAAGAAAAAAGCGAAATGCATTTCAGAGGGGGTCATAACAAACAGAAACAGCGGTTTATTTGTTCTTGTTCTTGTTCATGTAGTTCTAGTTGGAAAACAAAGGATTTAACACGACTTCACAATGGGCCACGCCACAGCATAGATCTGCACATGTGCTATGATGAGATAATGCCGTACAACTGCAGTGTACATTTGTACACAAAGGAGAAATCAGCGGCACTGTACAATACGCTCAGAACAGTTGAGGACCTGGAAATACTGAGACGTGTTCCTCATGTGAAGTTATGTTTCTCTTTTTAGAAATTTTTGTTACGTACATGCATGGACCATCCACTGGTACTCGTATTGTGATGGTTTCTTGTTTAAATGTACACATGGCTAATGCACATAATGTATACTTGTACTTATGATTACAGGTGTACAGGCCAAGGAGTTTTGGGTATTGGCGGGTGTGATTTGGCTACGACTTACCTTATGATAGGAATGGAATGTCAATAACATAATAGGCCACTTTGATCAAACAGTACAGGCGGGCCTTCTTGATTAAATAACAAAATAGGCCAATTTTCGGTCGAAATAATTGGCCATCTCGGTCAAATAACATATTGGGCCATCTTGCTTTCTTCTTGCAATTTATTATTCTAAATATGGGTGCAAAATAGACTTACACATATAATATTATATATATAATATGTATATATATGTATATGTATATATATATATATATACTATCCATGGGTGCAATAAAGATACAACATTAAGTATCAGAATACAATACAGTATTTCATTAGTCAATATGAATGTGGTACATTTCAATGATGGAAGTGATGTCTCCAAGGACTATTTTGCAATAAAGCTCACGGAATATATACCTTTCTCACAACTGCGGGGGTGTGTATCTTGAAGATATGGGGATCAATAAACACGGAAAATATGGAGGAAAGGAACGTCGGGATGGCGAGAGTATGAGGGCGGTAAAAGATAAAAAAAAAGGTGATCTATGATCAATGCATACCATGTTGACAGGTGAAGATCATGAGGAGTAATGATTCCGTGAGATAAGACCTAATGCCGATGACGTAGGGAAAGGAACAGGGGAAGAAATGAGAGTAGGTGAGGTCGGCGTGGCAGCAAAGAAGAAGAAGAAGAAGGAGGAAGAAGGGTTGGATCGTGCGAAATCGATGGGACGGGGGAGGACGAGGGAGTGGGGGTGGGGTGGGGGGCGAAGGAAAGGTAGGCGATAGATGAAACATTAGTTTTGCGAATGGTAACCTGAGTCGGAAAGGTGATGCTGCATTAACCACGAGAGTGAGACGACAGGAGCAAACTGTGGGGTGATAACGACAACTAGACGGCGGAGGCGTGGTCGCCAGAAGGAGAGTGCTCAGTACCTAGCTGTAGAGTCTCCCACTGAAGAATGCAATGTCTATAAGTCATCTCGTGGCTTCAATTGATGGGAATCCGAGTTTAGGTCTTGGAAAAGTCGCGTTGTGGTTTAAAGTGACTAACAAATGACACGCCTCCGATGTACCCTGTAGCTGTGGTGATATGCAAGCCTGTAGATCTGGTGTATTTTGGATCTATTGACGCCTACTGTAGGGACGCAGCCCCGGTAGCTCCTAGATGAATATTGTTTACAGAGTACAATGCGTATTTTGCATGCGGACTTCAAAGGATTTTGATAAAAAGTGGTCATATCAAGTGTTTATGATGCGAATCCTTGTCGCAAGAAGTCTTCTGGTATGTATAGTTGCTTTCACTCTTAAGTACTACAGACCCTGATGTCTTCTTGGGAGCTGTAGGCCATTGTGGATTTCTTCAAATTTACGGTCGTGGATTTGTCTTTCTTATAATACTTATTGGTATTACATTGTCAACGCAAAGAACGCCTAGAACAGCTTCGCAGAAGGCACCAGGTAGTAAGTACGCAAAAGTGAAGATTTAACTGTACATAGTTTGCTGGGATGATTTTCTAAAGTTGCGGAACCCACTGACTAATAGTGCACCATAAGCTTGGGTGAGCTGCCTGATGCGGTATGGAGTCACGTGATACTCAAGAACTCACCAATCCCGAGCTTGCGAGAAGGTATCATTGAAATATACACTTACATATTCCTCACCATGCCATGAGAGCAACGGCACAAGATTTGGTACAAAAATAGAACCTGCCAGAGTATTTGATTTGCTGTGGAAGTTTTTTTGTTTTTCTTCTTTTCTTTCACCAATGGGTGCCATCGAAATGAGAGGGAAAGGAAGTAAAAGAATAATAATTATAACAATAATATGACTAAAATAGTACTTACAATAACCTTCAAATCAACTGCAGATTTCCCTATGCATCTCTCATACTCCTTAGATAACGGCAGAATTATACTCTGTGATTTAATGATAATATTACTTCAAACCTTATCAGCACTGTGTGTGTATGTGTGTCGTTTTTCACATTACTCTGTCTATCGAGGTCTCCCACATCACAAAGACGCACTATAAGTCAGATATCGAGTCTTGTAAGGCTTAGATTGATAAAAAACAAAACTACAGTGTTATCAACGGAGGACTTGAAATCGAACTGAACAGGAAGCTTGCACTTAATATTTGTAGAAAGAACTCAGTGTTCATAATAACAGATGAACAATGCGAATAAAACATGTAATAAAATTATGCAGGATAATGTTAACAAGGGGATACATGCATTTATATAAGGCAGTACTGCTAAACGAGATAGACATCTGAAGTGATATTTACAATACAATCTTAAACAATAAAAAGAATCGTAACAGTAAAATGTCAGTGATAACAGCAGAGGCAGTAATTATATATATATATATATATATATATATATATATATATATATATATAATTAACATAAATTGCTGTGTACTAAGCAGACGTCGGAAACGAGAGAACCAATAGTAATAATGCCAATGTCGAAATATTCTTGTTGTTAATGGACTGTACTTTACCAGCGCTTCAATCCTGTGTCGAAATAATCACATCTGTGAATCCGAACCTGATTAAGATAACCACAAATTTGGGAGTTGGTTCTAAGAACTAACATGTGGTTGTTGCCATACTCACTATTTGAAATACTCTACAAAGCTACATTTTTCTCTCTACGGGTTGGATATGTTTAGAATCACCGAGTGTCCGCTAGGGGCGCGCTGGGCGCCAAAAGTCCGGCAGAGCCAATAAGTCCGGCAGAGCCAATCAGAACTACCCCGAGCTATGACGTCAACAAATGACAACCAATCGTATTTCCTCTTCTTTCGCAGTTGAAATGACCAATAGGAACCCATGACAAAGGGGGAAATGCTTAGCTGATATAGATATATATATATACTTTTATTTCATTATATGGTGTGATAGGTGGGGCTGGGCACGGGGTATAATATTTTTCGAAGCCTGTAAATGGATTTCTCCTATATAATACTGGTCAAAGTCTTATTAATAGTGGCAACATAGAAAATAAATAGTGACTGCTCACGACTGGGTTTGCTGCATGAAGCACTCATCCAGCTTGGAGGAAGAAGAAAAAAAAATAAACGAAAAGAAAAGAATATTCATAAACCCCGTGAGCGACTGGGCGAGATAGCAAGGGATCAAGAAAGTGTTGTGTTAAAATCGCCGTTCTAGAACCAAACGCTCACAGGAACAGCACAACCTAACGACACTACGACTACCGCATTTTTTTTATCCTTATTAAGTCTACGATTACCCAGTTGTGGCCAAAAAAAAGAAGAAAAAAATTACTGGTAAACACACGAACACGACTACAGTCTACGATACTACCAGCGACTCGACATTCCTCATGGCGGACGCCCGGAGTGCAATTTGATCATAAAAGCTAAATTCCGCAAGAAAAAAGTACTTGATATATCGTAGGAAATGACTACATATCACTACGGTGTGAAGAACTTCGATTTATTATTAGTATTAATAATATTACTACAGTGGACCCTTGGTACGTGGTCCAGCAGTTGATTGCTTTACAAGGCCATCTATGCAAGATCATTGTACGTACAGTGGACTCTTCGTCGACACGTAAGACACATACCCCTTATTTGTTCCTTTCTTTCTTTTTTCCCATTTTCTAAATGTTTAGAATAAATCCAATTTCTGATTGGCTGCGTTCGCAGCAGAGCTGGGGTACAGGAGTCGCCCCCCTGGGTAGATGGAGTTCAGACTCGGCCCCGTGACCGAATCTTGGTGTCGCCATCTTTGAGGGGTGCCACCCGCTCAAGAAATCATATTTTCCAGCATACTTGACATCTATTTCAGCACTCTTCTTCTTGCAGCAAAGATTACAGCAACTTAAACCTTAAAGGGGTGATACCTAGCAGCTGAGCTAGGGTATTTATATATCTTGGACAAACACGTTGTCGCTATTATCTTAAGACACCAACCAAGGGGACAACAAAGACGAATAAACGGACCCTACGACTAAACATCAATATCCGCCGTTGTTCGATGAAGAAAATACCTTTGGGGGGGGGGGAGTAGCGGGGATTAGGGGGGAGACTGGGGGGTTCGTATCACTGAAATAACCAGGCTGGACAGCCATATCTGGTTGTTAGTTAAACTAACCCTGTTTCATATGTCAAGCTTTCTAATGAATTGAATTGATTCAACTATTTAAAAACAAAGGAAATCTTTATGATTCGGGTAAAGGGGGATGGGGCAGGGAGGAGGAAAGTACAACTGACATTATTAAACTTACACAAACGCGTGTCAGACACACAAATCTACACATTCACACACGCATGCAAGCGTTTTTGTTACACGCACACAGCGACATGCACACAGGTAGTCGCGCATACAAAATACCCCCCCTTTTGCATGCGTCTGTTTTGATCAGTTGAATATCTTCATTATGCATCTGACGTCTTGTTTTCCATCCTAACAATAATGGTTACAGCTATCACCACCTGAAGAACCGTTCTCGTTTTATTTACAAACTTGTAATGTCAGCTTCAACACCGTTCTGATCTCCATCGATTATTGTCAACCATCTTGCTTCCGCTTACCATCAGCGCAAGGCCACGTCTTCCAGCTCGTTTCTTATTTTATTATAAAATAGAACACCAGGAAACAACGTGACTTGAAATTACTTGTAATAAATGATGAATTCTGAAGAAGTTACCACTAATGTAGGCGGCAATCGACCTTACAAAGGAATAGTTTGGCGAGATATGAAAAGTTGACTTTGTCCACAGATGAGAGAAATAGTAAACAAAATTAATTAATCAAAGAAAGAATAGACACTAAATAGGTAAAGAATAAGGACACAAGACATTGATATGTGGGTTGAAGAAAATGGCAGGATGTCATTGAATAGCGTAACTGTAGGTTAGGAAAAACTGTGAACAGGGAGGAAAAATTGCCGATAATTTGTTAATGAAGAGAAAAGGAGCTACTCAGTCGAATTTAGTAAATTCTGAAACTTTGAAATATATAGAGCCAATTTCTTTTACAAACAAACAAAGGGGAAGGAAACAAAGAGACTTGTGTTTTTGAGTTCTCCAACCTTACAGTCAACAAGTTGAGATCAGCGGATCAAAATGCAACGGAGATCTGAAGATCTGAAAATCTAAAGTAGAAGAGAGCAGAAAGGGGGTTTAGTGTGTGTGTGTGTGTGTGTGTGTGTGTGTGTGTGTGTGTGTGTGTGTGTGTGTGTGTGTGTGTGTGTGTGTGTGTGTGTGTGTGTGTGTGTGTGTGTGTGTGTGTAGGAAAAAATAAGAGCTGAAAAGAAAGAGAAAGATTCATTGAGGCCGCAGAGCCCAAGAGCGAAGAAGACCAAGAAACCAAAACTGCCTTGGACAAGAAAGAGCACAGCTCCTCCCTGAAGACTGTGATACGAAAGCTCATGGTCGAATGCTTTACTCCTTCGGGAATGAATCATAACAACTCTAAAATAGTTTCCCTTTGAAACATGAAAGGCTTTCCGAGTCTGGCTTGGAGAGAAGTGGCGTCGTTGATGGCGCACGTAGTTGACATGATACTTGTGGTGGTGGAGCGCAGAGACGGAGGCCTGACCGCCTCACGGTTATCCAAGAGCAACCTAAACAAACGTTGGGCCTCAATCAGAGGTCGCGTGGCCATCTAAGCTTAAGAAAACGCCGCGTGGCTGCGAAGTTACATGAT
>NC_134817.1:36879599-36899599 GCF_046742065.1 Oratosquilla oratoria | reverse complement strand
CACATCTGCTCTCCTCTTTGCCTCCTTTACCTTTTGCTTTACTTCTCTTTTCTTTTCTTTGTACCTCTCATATGACTCCCTCGTCCTATTTTGTAACCAATCTGTGAAAGCTCGCTTCTTCTCTTCTACAACCTATTTTGTTTCCTCGTATATATATCGTATACATGTGTATATATATATATATATATACATATATACACATATATATATATATACACACATATATATATATATAGTGATTACTTGATATTTCTTCTATAAATAATTTATTTTGGAATATATTTTCTATGTTAAATATATCACTGACCATGACTTTACAGCCTATATATTATAGCAATTGTTGTGGGCAGTTTAAACTACACACTTAAATTGGGGGACGAATTACAAAGCATTCACTGATTGTGAAACACTTTGTTTCTATTTGATTAATTTATTTTACTATGCTTTATGAGCAATGTAATACTGTGGCGTTAATATTAATCATTGTTGATTATGTAATTATCGTAATCACTACTTGATACGTTGTTACCGTTATTTGCATCGTTATCCATGGCGTCACTGTTATCGTTTCCTCTTCCCTTGTCATAATCGTTACCTATGGCGTTATCGTTACAGTTGTGCTATTCACGTTGTCGTAATTACTTGTGCCTTTATTGTTATCGTTACCTGTGGCGATATCATCATCCTTGCTTCTACTTATTCTGGATTTATTATTACTTATTTCAAGTGAAAATCACGAGAAAGTACACCTCTGTATGGAAGGAGATGTTTTGTTCTGACTACTATCCAAGGTGAGGACGCCGAGCGAGCCGCAAGGGAGGAGCTAATGCATTGCTGTTCTTTAACCTCCTAGAAATCCTATCACTAGTGAATAGAACCCTAGTTTATGCACTACCTATCACTAGTTTTTATTTGTGGCCCTATTTGTGAACCAATGTGGCCCACAAGGGATCACTGAATCATAAGTTGAGAACCACTGGTCTACAGAATGGCTCACAACCTTGGATTCGTGTTTCAGGCTTAGCTTTACATTTCTACTAAATATTCATCACAATTCATCACACGAGCGTTCTATAATTTACAGGTAGATTCAATAATTAGTTACGTTTGCAATTGCAATATACAGGGTAAGAACTATGCCGGTGGGATTTCGTCTCTGTTTCATATGGTCATGGAGGCCGCATCAGTGATGTCTGCCGGGAAGATGATGACCTCTGTTTTGGGATGCAGAAGGTCTTCTGCTTGTGCAGTATCTGGCAAAGGGCCAAAATGTCAGTAGTGTCTACTTTGTTAATCTACTGCTGCAGCTACGGGAGAGAATTAAGAATAAACGGCATGGGACACTGGCTTCAAGGGTGCTCCTCCATCAAGACAATGCCCCAGATCACAAATCAGTTGCGGCGTTTGCCGTTTTTCAAGATTGAGGCTTTGAACTTGTTGAATATGTACACAATTCATCCGATTTAGCCACATCAGATTTCTACCTGTTTCCTGAATTGAAAAATGAATTCTGTGGTTGCCAACTTGCCAGTGACGCTGATGTCATTGATAATGTTAACCTCTATAGCGAGGACCAAGATGTTCCCCTCTCAAACCCAGAGGCTCCAGGAGCACGGGGCAAAATGGCTGAATTTGAAAGGGGACTATGTTGAAAAGTAAATATATAAACTTTGTGAAAATAAATTGTTTTTCACCTCGAACCACGAACTTGTCCGCTAACCCTCGTAACTATCATTAATCTTAATTTTCTCTGCCGCATTTTTGTTTGTATATAATCATAGTTTTTATTTAATTATTTTATGGTGTGGACTAGGATTATGATTAAAGATAATAACTATATCCCACGAAAGAAGTGCCTCCTACCTTTTTGACCCCTCCATCGTAATCTTTCTAGTTTAGATTTATATGCATATATACTCATACTGTATGAAAAACTTAATCTTTACACACTTCTTTCCCTTTTCTTTCTGAGAAATCTTATTACACCCCTTCATCCAGCCTGTTGATACTTCTACATGGTCTTTGTCTCTGACACACATACACAGAATGATTAAATCTCCCCTCTTTCTTCTTTCCTCTCATTTCTCCTATATTTTCTCGTGTGCATATACGAAATTCGTACAAAAAAATTCCTTTTGGGCGAACTTACCTTTGCTATAATTTTTCATGCGGATTTCGTATTGTATAACCTAGGCCCCAAAGTCAAGACTAACCAGACTTTTAATTATATTCGTACTGATGTAAGGGAATACAAATTCTATGTTTATCGACCATATATACTAAGTTTTGACTATTTCTACTCTTGCCTCTTTCCACATTATCTTCTTTTACTTGTGATTATCAACTATCAAAGACTCAAGCCCACAGAGCATATCATACCGAATAATTTCCGACAGTCGCCCCGGGCTCGAACCGAGGCCTCGCATAACACTAGGCCAATGCTTTACCGATTGTTACTAGTGATTCACGTTTAAGTAGAAACGAGATTCTACCCCCTAACTCACCAGTCCGTAATCAGAAAACTAATTAACCTTCTAGTTTGAGACTAACTCCACGTGCTAGGTACTATTGTGTGCGCTCTCTGTCAGAACCATAGACTCCTTCGTTATATTTGTTATGCCTATAGTGTACCACAGACTCCATCTCTAATGTAGTAGATTTTAATCCAGCTAATCGAGAGCATTAGACAAGCAAAGACTATAAGTTTAGAATGTTTTCGTTCTTCTTTACGGTGGTCCTCGTTTTCTGTGACACTATGATTTAATTCAGTCCTCTGATTCTTGGTATGTTGATCATCTTTGCAATGGCTGTTTACTTATATAAAATCCTCTGTTGTGTGTCTCTCAGCCTCCAATGTTTTAAATATAAACTAGGCCACATTATTAACCTAGCATTCCGCTGGAATTAGCCATTTCCGTTCATTACCATGGAGCTATAAATCAGGAGTTTAATCACATAATTGTACATGTATTTTTCATCTTTTTATACACATAACAGAAAACGGGTTGAGAATAAAAGAGAACGGCAAAAGGCCTTCAGTTAAAAGAAAGGCAGTTAATAGAGTGTAAGACTAAGAATAGCGTTTCAGTATCAACTTGATAGCATCGAAGTCGTAAGTAGGATAGATGTCATGAGAAGCTTTTCAGTCTTGCAACGGAGAGAAATGAGGAATGAGCTTAAGATTGTCAATAGTGTGAGACATTTTTACAGATATATATACTTTTCTGAGGTTATTACAATGTCTTCCACGAGGGGGTGGAAGTTCACATCCACTAAGTTTTAAAAAGAACAGTTACGGTTAAAAATAACGATGGTAAAGGAAGAAACTGAAAAGGGAAGGGAAGATGCAACAATGCGACGCACAGCTAGATGTTGAATACGGTTAGAAGAGGAGAAAAAAATGTTGACGAGATGAATGGCTTTGAACTACACCTTGCTCAGAAGAAATGAGTGAGGGGAAGCAATCCATGCTTGAGATTCGTACTCCGTACAGGGAAGAATACGGCCCCTTATTCGATTCAGCAGCTGCGAAGAGGTAAGAAAATTTTAAGGAGCGTTACAGAACACCAAATTCTTAGGAGGACACTTTAGCAATAGCTGAGACAAGAGATTTGTCGTAAGGGTTTCTCAAACTACTACAAGGGCAGTTATGTGCCACCGAAGAAGAATTAACTTTGGTGGGAGGTTGTGTCAAATGAAAAGGTTAAGCTGGGTATTTAAGTACTAGGGAAATGTCTTTACTTTCCCTAATTCATTTTAATGAAAATCGGTGGTAAGTCGTTTTGCAGTTAGCTATTTTAAAGTGTGTAAATCAACTCCATATCTGCGTATGGAGAGTAATGAGGAAATAAATATATAAAAATATATATATGTATATATATATATATATATATGTATATATATATATATATATATATATATATATATATATATGCGGGCATGTCATATCAGCGTAAAAGTATGTACCCAAGCAGTTATATAATTTATGGTAAAAGAGAGTAGGTGGCAAATGTATCCCTAAGGAACACCGAGTGAGATTTGAGAAAAGAGCAGTGACTGTCTACACCAGCATATTTATAGTTGTCGATAAAGAAAGAAGAGTAATCAGAGAGAACTTGTACAAAACTCAACTAGAAACATTTAAGGTGTTTATTACAGGAGAAATCATCACCAGGCCAAAGTATTCATAGGAAGAGGAGTAAAAGTCAGAAATGAATGCAGGAAATCCTCAATTTAAGCATCCCCATGGAGAAAGCTATGAGTCTACTAGTGCTACGTAATGTCCAATTCAGGATTGACTCAATAATTCTAGGCAAGAACTGGTTCACCAATGGAGCGGTTAATGAATGAAATATATTTAGAAACTATGTAGTGGGCGCTGAAGCCGTTGGTTGTTTTAAGAGAGGGTTAGATATATTTATAGATGGGAATGACTAGTGCCAATGTATGCATAATTCTAGGATAGTTATTTCAGAGGCTACGATAGATAGCTTTGCTTCGACAGAAATTAGTTTAATTCTTGAAGCAGTTATTCAAGAATTATAGAAGAGATCCAGAGTACTATTGCCATCTTGATGAGAAGGTCAGAAAAAAGGAAGATAATGAGAAGTTCCCTATCAGGAGGCTAGGAAAGTGCTCCTTACAGAGGACTTTGTAGCTTGGAATTGGATGTAACAGAGTTCGAACTGCCGTCACCTCAACCACCACCGCAAGTAGCGACCCTCTAAACGAGTCGGCCGGAAAGACGTCACAGTGAGATTTTACAAAATTTGGATAGTCCCTGTTGATTTTAGAACGTTGAAAGAAGTTAAAAAAAATCTTACTTCTCAAAGGTCTAAGCAGAATTAAATGGCTATTCTTGGCAGTTTGAATGTAACAACTGACCATAATCTAGTTTCCTGTTTTGGAGAAAAAGAGAACACTGTTCTACCTCTAGGTCAGGAGGTGTGTGAAGTGATTCCCACACGGAAGAGTCCTAAATAAGAACCTAAGAATGAAGTAGACTGCAAGAGACCATAAAGCCTACACTAGGTAGTTGATTGCCCATTACTACCTATCATCCCTTTCCATAAAGTTATTCAATCTTTTCTTAAAACAGCCAATTGTTTCAGCACACACTATATGGTTACTAAGTTAACCATTCTGTTGGTAAACAAGTTCTTGTCTATTTCCTTCTTAAACCTAAATTTGTCCAATTCAAATCCATGCCCTGCTGTCTTAATATGATGACCTTATTCCATGGAAATCAAATTAAGTACAGCCTCAGGATCTCTCAAACAGTCGCGCCAAAGAGCCAGAAGCCCTCTACATATCTGGAGAAGAGTCCAATTCAAATCCATGCCCTGCTGTCTTGATATGATGACCTTATTCCTTGGAAATCAAATTAAGTACAGCCTCAGGATCTCTCAAACAGTCGCGCCGAAGAGCCAGAAGTCTTCTACATATCTGGAGAAGAGTCTGTTGAGGAACAGGGCTCCTCAAGGAACTGTGCTGGAACACTGAGACAAATAATGTGCACTGGTGGCATAATCAGAAGCGTGCTGGTCTCGTATTCGCTTGGTTGTGGGTTCGAGTCCCACACTCCTCTCCGATTCCAGAACAAGCGCATAACAGGGCAATGCTGACGGCTTCGGTCGCAGCTACGAGATAGGTGCAATGAAGAACTTGGCTCAAATGAAGGCACTGTTCACACTAGCAGTTTGAACCGTGCGAAAACCGCGGCGGTACCACATAGTCAAGGAAAAACTGCGCGGTTGTGTAGGAACGCATCCAATGACTTGGATTGTAATTGAACAGGGCCTAAGGAAAGATCTGAGGTGGTGGATATGAATGAATTGCTGAAGAAGCTTCGTAGTCACAAATAACGGAAAGATATTCTTTGGAAACGGAAAGTAAAAAAAAAAAAAAAAAAAGTGCTGACAAAAATATAGAAAAAAATCATAACATGAACAACATCTTAAGATTTGAATTTGTGAAATCTGACAGATTCTTAATGTTTAGCAGAATATACATTTTTATTAAGTTCAAGGATAAACGCTGGGATACCAAGAACCTTTCCTACTGGAAGCAAGATCGCTGCGCAGATATACAGTACCGAGCAAAATTTTTGACCTACCCAGATTTTTTTCATTATAAAAATAAATAAATAAAGATAAACGATTAAATAAAACAAAATAAAGTTCTTTGATAATTATTTTTCATTTATTAAGAAAAATACCTAACTGTAGTCTAAATACTACATAAGGATATAAGAGTATATCACGATCTCGACGAAAAAGAAAATGATTTTGACGTTATGAGAACTCTAGCTTGGGTCCAAACCTTTGCTCATAGCTGTACATTACAACTAGCGTTGGTAACGATTCAACTAAACGAAAGAGAAATTGAGGATAACCGTCACCATACTTGGACATTTGAATACTCTCTTTTAGAGAGAGGGTGAGAAAGAGAGATAATATTAAAGAGAAGCAGTCGGCGTTCCACAGAAGAGGAATGGGATTGTAAACTGCTTATGTAGAGGAGGTTAAGACAAGGAGGTTACAGCGGGGTTAAGTAAACCCCCCAGCTGTTGGAGAATGTAATCCTCTCCGGGTTGGGCATGTTTCCAGTTCCTTCCACATCGGAGGACCCCGGAAACGGAATTAAATTGCATGCATGAGCAAAAAACGTTTAAATGTTACAATGAGGTCTTCTCTGCATTTAGTTTATAATGACCGGGTAAAAGGTGTGTTTTAGGAGTCCGGACAGCTGTGCCTCTGTTATTCATGAAAACAGCATTTAATGTTTATGATGACACGAAGAAAGGATGCTGTTTCCGCATGGACACGGCCACGAAGGAGAGCAGTCAGAGAACTTGAGGTACTAGAAGCTCGACCTTTCTCCCTCTCCTTGGCGCGGTACGTATCTAGAAACCTCTTGCTAGGAATTGTGCGTTAGCTCTCTAACTTCTTCATTACTGATTAGATGGTACATAGATAAGTTAACTAGCTTGCGGGGGTGAGAGGGGCTACCCGGGGTGAAAAAGGTCCCATTTGGCTGGGGCCTAAATAATCAATATTATTGCGCAATATTCCGTATTGTACTATATTATTGACAGTGTAGGGAACGTATTGAAGAGGCACACGTATCTGGCCTCTACATTTGATGTCTTCAATATACTGTGTCATTCTTCAGTACCATCCCTACACCGTCAATGATATTGTACAACACGGAATATTGCGCAATATTCCGTAATGTACGGTGTAGGGATGGTATTGAAGAGGCACACGTGTTTAGCCTCTACATTCGATGTCTTCAATATATTGTGTCATTCTTCAATACTATCCCTACACCTTCAATGATATTGTTTAATACGGAATATTGCACAATAATATTGACCGTGTAGGGCCTGTTTAATGGAATGAGGGGTACCACGGAATTGAATGAAATCGTCGACTGGCGGCCAGAATAAGAAAATAAGGAAGAAAAATGTGTTACCCAGTAAGGAAGAGGTTAATCACTCATATCCATATTTCTCTATCATTCGGGAGTGCTCGCTGGTCTCGGAGCTCATTTAATCTTTAAGAAATATGCAATATTTTGTTTATATTTTGGGAGTTCTTGCTGGTCCCAGAGACCATTTTGTCTTTAAGAAATTTGCAATATTTCTTTTATATTTTTTATATTTCTCGCTGGTCTCGGAGACTTCATCTAATCTTAAAGGAATTTTCACTATTTCATTTATATTTTGATAGTTCTCGATGGTCCTAGAGACTCCATTTATCCTTTAAGAAATTTTCATTTATATGTGATGTGCTGTTCATGTTTTGTGTTTCTCGTTATTAAATCTGTGTAATCAGAATATATATATATATATATATATTTTTTTTTAATACTACTGTGCTTATTCGGTAGTAATATGCACCCTTGTACTCATCCCAGAACTGATAAGTCATTACTTGAGTTACCCTTATCGTTATAAAAGGGTAGTTTTCTTTATCTTTATACTCCTTTAATTAGATAATGTGTGAATTATGCCTTCTGAGTTTGTCTACCTCCCTGGTAAGGGGGAAAAAGCGTTTGGTGTGTGTATGTATCTTCATTTTTTTTTTTTTTTCTATAAATGTTAAAATACAATTTCAAATGCTTCACTGGGATGATTTTTTCTTGTGTGTATAAGTCTAATATAAGTATAATACAAGTATATGTGTGGACGGACAAACGAGCACACACACACACACACACACACACACACACACACACACACACACACACACACACACACACACACACACGCGAAACATTCAATCTTCATTTTTTTCAGATAGACTTCTTTGTCAAGAACTCCTGACCCATCAATACAAACAAGAGATTTAGTCCTTTCAATTCTCTATGATGTATTCAACAAGAATGATATTATTAGACAAACAAAATTTATACCACATGAGAACTTGAAAATTTATATTGTATAAAACCAACACCCAGTGAATAACAAAGAAAACATTATGAAGGATATGTCAGTGCTTGAAACAAGAGAACGAACAAAATACAAAATACAAAAAAGTCAGACACAAATGGTAAATTAAAAAGGACATACAGAAAAACTAATAAAAGATGAAAAAAGAACAAACAAAATTATGAAAAAAAGGAAAGAGAAATTGGAAGTTAAGGGAAAAGCAAGGTAAGGAAAATAATAAAAGATGAAAAAAGTAAAAAAAAAAATGTAAGAGGAAAGAGGAATAACTGGAGGGTGAGACACTAATGGCAAAAAAAAAAAAAAAAAAAAAGTGAGAAAGGGGAAAGCGTGAGATTCAGTGCATCAGGGCCACTACTACTAATCACACAGTGTTAATAATAAATAAATAATAATAATAATAATAATGATAATAAAAACAACAACAGAAAACTGAGTGCGGGTACAGGGGTTCAACATCCACACTTACCCTGTAGTGTCGCCACTGTGTTTGGGTCATACTCCTGGTGTATCGGGGGAAAGTCGGTGTACTCCTCGTATAGCTGCATGCTGCCAACGCCGAAGGAAAAGAAAGCTTGTTAATCGAAGCGACACCAAATAAAATGTATTTGAAGTCTATACACGGTTTAATCGGAGGATATGTAGAAAATACAATTTACTGAAGAATGAGGGTGATTTTAGTTCGTAAAAAGAAAAATAATAATAATAATCACAAAAATATAATAAAACGTGTTTGCCTGTGTGTGTGTGTGTGTGCCTACGTAAATGTGTTTACCTAATTCCAGGATATAACTGTACGAGCTACGCTCGTCGGGTCTCGTCACCTACATTAGAATTCATGTATATTTACACCTTGTGCTATGTCACCTTATTGTCCAATTATAATACCTACATTTAGATTTATGTATGGAAAGCTGTTTCTTTTCATACTTTATTCACTTATGCCGGCGTCATACTATGCGGCAGCGCCGGATGCGGCCAGATGATGGGGGAGTTCAATTAGCTAAATGAAATAATTTGGTGATCTCCTGGTTCAAATACTCTCATAACCTTTCTAGTCGCCAACAACAAGCCGCAACGGCAGCGCTGGACAGCGCGACACCAGCCTATGTCTTTTTTTTTTTTTTTTCCAATTTGTTCCACTGATTTCATGAGCCCTTCTAATAATCGAGAGATCTTTGTCAACGTAGTTTACCCTCTTCAATGACTAGAACTCGTCAACCAATTCGCCTCTCTCTCTTTGATCCTTCAGTGTTGGTAGGCCTTTTGTATCTAGTCTCCCCTCGTAAGGCTTAAGTGCCAGGTTTGAAACCAATCTGGCTACTGTTCTTTGTATCCTCTCTTTACAATTGCCAATTATACTCTTTTCTAAAAAAAAATCTACCTTGTTATCTTTATATACTTGTTCCTGGATCTCTTGTGCTCTTCCATTAATCTAAAAGCCTTCTTTCTCCATCCCATGCCTTGTTTCTTTTCCAATTTTTTTTTCAAGAGATACATCTGAAAGTTGTTTATATTCATAAAAATGTCCCATTTATGTTGTATATCGTCAGAATCTAGGAAGTCTTTCCAGTCTATTTCCCAAAAACATTTTCTCAGTTCCACAAATTTGTCTGTCTTTCCAGAGTGATATCTTCCCCGCCTGTAAGACTCGTTCTTTTATTCTGAATTCTCTACAGTCAAGAAACTTCAATATTACAAGTTCGTGTGTGTGTGTTACATGGAGCACAAACGAACAGCAACAGACCTATTGGTCCTTACATGACTGTTTCGGTACCTAATCTATCATTGATATTATTATTACTATCACTGTGTGCGTGTGTATTTACCTAGTTGTATCTTACGGGAAGGGGAGCTATGCTCGTGATGTCCCGCCTTTGTATCTCGCAGTGTCTACTTTGCTCTTAGATTTGTGTATGGTTTTTGTACACACTATTGTTTTGTCCAGTTTGTTCCAGATGTCCACCACTCTGTGTGGAAAACTGTTTTTTTTTTAGATCTCTTTTATAACTATCCTTTTTGATTTTTTTTTGTGTCCTCTTGTGATTCTCGTCCCAATTTAATGTGTGTGTGTGTGTGTGTGTGTGTGTGTGTGTGTGTGTGTGTGTGTGCGCGCGCGTCCAGTTCACCTTTATTTCTTCTCTAAGTCCAAATTCGCGTTCTCTGATTCCCAGGGTGAAAAGGTCGATGCTTCCTTTACTTAGACCTGCATATCTTAGATTAGGGTCTACAGTTTAGGGAAACATATTTAAGTTAAAATAGGCAATTAAGGCAACAACTTCCTCACGTGGAGACTCAATATATGGTAATAGCAAAGACCTAGAAAACTGTCGTAATATATCGTCACGCGTATATATTGTCCTTTGTTTGCTTTCGTTAAGAAGATGATCAAAGGATTGACGCCTTTTTAATCATGAGTTGAAATCCTTTTGATAACAATGTAATAACAACAAGTGTTGATGGGCAATAACAACAAGTGTTGATGGACTTGTTTTCTCAACTGTTAGATCTCAATGTCTGTTTAGTTTATATTTATTTGTTTGTTGTTTGTTTCGCTGTGTCCATGACGTATTCTTACTTGACGTAAATTATTGTCATTATGATTTATTATTGCCATTTTTATTATTACTTTATTATCATTATTATCTTTATCATTATTAGTGTTATTGTCATTATTATTATTATCATCATTATTATTCTTATTGCTATTATCATTATTATTGTTATTCTTAAGGTGATGATCTATAAGAATTGTATGCATCTAAATCTGTGATAGACGCTGGGCGAATTGTGTCGCTTATTAGCACACACATGGTCGTTGTCGGCGATTTTTGGAAATCAGTTATACCTACCGAAAAAATTGGGGCTCTGGACACAATTGTTGAGAGAAAAAGTGGAAGATGTAGACATATTCCAGTGATATATATATATATATATATATATATATATATATATACACCTTTAGTTTTTCCATTGTATATTTATTATTGTTTTCGATTTCTTTTGGTCGTTACTTGTTTCCGCGGATTCTCAATTGTGACACATGATACATGCAGTAGATCTTATCCACAAGGACAGAAGCGCTGGTAAACTACAGTCCACAACAATAACAATACAGTAGATTCTTTATGGATATAAAAAAATTATAAACAGAATTGTAAAAATGCAACAAGAGCAAAAGCACATTTGTATGTGCCTCTTATATTATGGGTCTCTACAAAAGTTAGTGCAAGGTGTTCTCCAAAGTTTTACAACACTGGAATAAAAAAAATCCTGTTTCGAAATCGTGGAAGTCTTGTGTGTGTGTAAATACACCAAAGCAGACATGTTTTGTGCACAAACCGTATGTGCACTTGTGTGTACAAGACAAGGATTTGCGTTCACCTTAAAACCAAAGCAAAATCTTGCGCAGTCAGGGGGAGGGGGGGAAAGCTGAATATTTAGAAAGGAACATCCACACATTTTTATATGGAGGAGGGGGGCTAAATTTTTAGAAAAGCGCATCCACACATTTCTACAAGGGTAGAGGGGGAAGTTAAATAATTAGAAAAGCGCAGCCACACATTTTTTCACTTGGGGGGGGGGGGACTACATTTTTATTAAACAGTATCTACTCATTTCTACACGGGGAGGGAGAAGTTAAATATTTAGAAAAGCGCATCGACACATTTCTACATCCTATATACAAACAGAAAGCACCCAAGGTTACTCAAACTTGTGACACTAAAGACTCACCTGCGCGTCGGGTGGTGGGGGCCAAGGGTGGCCATGGACCCCAGGGGCATGAGAGGAAAGCGGCCAATCATGGTTGGCGGGACCGCTGGGGCTGCCGCGAGTCCCGGCACTGTGGGGAGAGCGTGCGGCATCAACATCATCGCGCTTGGGCTCTCACCTGCCGCCGCACAATTTAAGGACCGAAGGAGGTAGGTCATTAGAGGTCACAACGTTATCAGTAACGGGGGGGGGGGGTTAATGGGGGTTTATGGGGCGTTAGTTGTTGTAGTAGAAGTAGTAAGTTGTACAGGTTAGGTTAGATTTTTTTTTTTTTTTTTTTTTTTTTAAGTCAGACTAAATGTTATTACGGGCGTCTGAGTTAGAGGAGAGACAAGGAAACGGCAAGATGAGGAAAGGGAAGAGCGAAATGAAAGAAAGATATTTTTCTTTTTTATCAAACGAAAAAAGAAGAAAAAAAAATCGCCCTCACCTCTCTTGCCGTAAGGTATTTATTAAAAGAAAAAGAAGAAGTATAAAAAAGGAAATAAATGTAATTATGAAAATACATATGCAAACAACCACCAGCGGCAAGCATGGAGTAATTTATCAATGATGAGATGAAGTCTGTCTTGTGTTGGTTGTGATGTTGGGAGTAATGTTGACGGGTGTTCATTGTGATGATATACTTGTTCTGTGATGCAAAAAGCTCAATAAAGGGTATTTAGAATAACCTAAAGGAAGAGAATTAGACTATCATTTGATATATAGGAAAAAATACTGAACACAATGCATTATATGTCATCATTATTTATATATTTGATTAATCATAAGCCAATTGGAACAGTACTCCAGTCTGGTCATGTTAATTACGGACATTAATCATTAATAACTAAAAAAAATATATATATATATACATTCCAGTGACCTTATACATCAGTAATTATACACAGACTTCCATCCTCGTGTGTATTTATTCTATTTTTATAATAAAAACGTTCAAATGTAAATTCAAATTAAAAGGAAATTATTGAGGTACTAATGGCAACGTTTCCTCCAATGTCCCTGTTACGATCTGGACACGTTTTTCTGTGTGTTTACCCATCAGGGATCAAAGGCGGTGAAATAAAAAAATAAAAACAAAATAAATAAACATTAATAAAAATAAACAAATAAACAAATTAATAAAATGTGGCCCATTTATAATAGGAGTCAAACTGTACATGTACATGTGTGCGTGTGTGTGTGTGTGTGTGTGTGAGCGCGTGTATTTGTGTGTGTGCGTGTGTATATATGCTTGTATGTGTTTCTGCGTGTGTCAACATTTGCGTGGATTGCACATATATCTATGTCCCTGTACGTCTGTCTGTGTGTCATTGTGTCTGTGTGTGTGCGAGTATATAATCTACATTTATATACATATAGTTTACAATAAAAAAAGACTCGGCCAAATTTAGATATAACAGCTACAGTACTTCCAGGGAAATAGCAGTTACTCAAAGCGGAAACAGTCAAGGCCTTCATAATTAAAACCCTTTCCATACAGCTTTTTTTCTATCATGATTCAAGACGAAAAGGCAATTAAAACATTCTCCAAATACCTGATGTGTTTAATCTGTATTCTGGAATTAGTCCTTCATGTTAGATGGGGGAGGAGACAGGTCATCTACAATTTAGAAACAGGGAATACGGGGTGCTCACACAGGGAGGAACGGGCTATGTACAAAGGACGTAGGATTGACATGAAGGAGGGGGTGGGTGGGCGTTGGGGGGGGGGAATCGTGCGGCGAACACGCGAGTGAGAGGCGCTGCGAAGAGGGAGGAACCTCAAGGCTCCTCGACTGTGCCAGCAGGACACAGGTTATCAGTCAAATCAGCAAAACAAACGAAGGGTGCACTCACCAGTTTTGGGAAGTCATATGAATATGGATCAAAGTTATTATCTGATAATGAAGTGAATGTATATATATAAATATATGTGTGTGTATGTACAGACGCACGCACACACACACACATTATATATATATATATATATATATATATATAATATATATATATATGTGTGTGTGTGTGTGTGTTTTTGCAGAAACCACCGGGAAATTGAAAAAACAGATACCGAACGTTTTCGTCTATTTAGACATTTTCAAAGACGAAAACGTTCGGTATCTGTTTTTTCAATTTCCCGGTGGTTTCTGCAAAAATATTGTATCACGTGTGTTTTGTGATTTCTTTGCATATATATATATATATATATATATATATATATAATGTGTGTGTGTGTGTGTGTGTGTGTGTGTGTGTGTGTGTGTGTGTGTCTTAATGCAATTACTAAATCCATAACTCATACAGCCACAACCCGCATCTGAGAGTTCACTTTTTGTCTCCAAGTGCGAGAGAGAAAAGTTAGGTTGAGCTAAGTGCTATGTTATGTGATGAGGTGGAGAGTGGAGAGAATCTCCTCTATTTTCTATCTGTCTTGCTACACACACAATATATCTCTTATTTTACATGGAAGAGGAGACCACAAGGTTCCTCTGCGGTTTGTTTACTAGGTCCTACTATCATCTACCATCACTTTGATTAGTTTTCCTTTCTCTACATTTTCTCTCTTCTCGTTTTATTTCTACGCTGATGTTCTTCATCTACCTCCTCCACTATTCTCTTTGGCCACCTTCCTCCTCTTCCTCTTCCTCCTCCTCCTTCTCCTCCTCTCGTTCTTTCCTCCCTCCCTCCTCTTTTGCTATTTGCATTTCTTTTAAAACCCACTCCTCTTTAATATCACTTTTTCCCTTCCAAACTCTTTCTCTTCCATCTCCTCCTAATCCTCCTATTTCTTCTTTTTCCTCTATCTTCTCCCTTGTGAATTTTTACCTTTATCACATTCCATCTTCCCTCTTCTCCTTTTCCTTATTCTCTCCTCTACTCTTCCACTTTTTTCATATTTCTTGTCGCTACCTTTGTCCATTGTCTTATTTGTTCCCCGCATTTCTTCTTTGTATCCTCCTTTTTCTACACCTTCTTCCTTATAGCCTCACCTTCTCTTCCTCTATCTCCTGTCGTGCTTTTGTTAGTCCCATGTGTTTTCTTTACATCCTCTTATCTTTACCCTCCTTCTCTTCTTCTTCCTCCTCTTCTCCAACCTTCATGTCGTCTATCCCCTATCGCATTACTTTCCATCCTCTTCCCTCCCCTCCTGCTCTTCCTCCTCCTCCTCTTCCCTCCTCCTCCTTCCCCTGTCGCATTACCTGTTGTGATAACTCCCAACTGCGTCCGGGAGAGGCCTCGTAAGGCCGGGTGGGAGAGGAGCCCGTGAGCGATCGGTCCGTGCGTGGTGACGGTGGCCTGCGTGGTGTGAGTCTGGGGAATCTTCACGGGGCCCGGGGGAGGGGGTGAGAGGGAGGACGGGGGGCTCAGGGAGCCGCTCGAGTCGGTGTGGTTGTCACCCCCTTCGCCGCCCCCACCCCCGCCGCCGCCGCCGCTTCGGACGTTGAGGAGCTGCATCTCGCGCATCTGTTCTTGCCGAATCTCGTCGTTGTGATCCTGTGGGAGACAGATGAAAGTTTTCCTCAGGAACGAAGGTGATCCATGCAAAATAGAAAACGGAAAGTACCACGTAGCATGATCCCACTGGTTGGCAAAATTGGGATTGTGGGGGGTCTTGGGAGGGGAGTGTAAGGGGTGGGAGTTGAGGGTGAGGAGTGTGGGAACACGAGGAGTACGGGGTTATGGGAAGTTATGGTAATGAGTGTGGAGGTGGTGGGAGAGTGAAAGGAGACAAATAAATCAATAATGAATAAAAATTATAACTAATAAAATAAATAAAAGTAAAATAACAAAAATCACCTTACACACCATAACAAAATCATTAATCATTCCTCCCTCAATATACTGTCTGCCGCCAGGAGATTTCATTCAGCTTGTGGGAGTGTGTATGTGTGATTATTTATATGATTGTATATATTATATACATGCATTTATAAAATTACGTAGAACCACGTAGCAATTTCCCGCGTAAATAAGTGATGCTCTGGGGCATCAGTTTTTCCCTTGTCTTGAACGACAGTACACGTTGGCTCTATCATTTTTGTGTTGTCGGTGTTGATATATTTTTCTATACTTTTTTGTTCTTTATATTTTACTACCGTAATATTAAATGGTGGCCAGCGGTGTAAAAAAAATTTTTTTCGTTGTGAACCAATTTAGTGACTGTGGCTAGTGCATTAGTGAACTCTAAGCTTCTCTAATGTTCGCGCGTCTTTTTTGTTTTGTTTTTTTTCATTTCCTTATTTTCATAGCTAGGTTCCGACTACCAAAATTATGGACGTGCACGGAAACTAGTACGAAATTGCAAAAACATTCTTATGTAAGTGCAGAATGTGAATTAGTGGATTGCTTCATATTTGCTAGGCATCACCCCAGCCATTATCGCCTTCGAATTTTGTGCCTTGTTAACCTGGCTACTTGCTACCTACATCGGCCCAGGCTGACTTTCGAGCCCACGTGATATCCATTACTTGCCCCATTCTTTGGCCAATTTGAATTGTTATAGTTAGCCCTTGCCGTCCTTCCTTATCACTTAGTCTCGTGTATTATGAGAGACTACTTCATAACAATAGTGTCTTATATATAATCAGTGTTTTTGTAGTGTGTGTGTGAGCCGGGATCACGTGCAAAGCTGTTTATCTGCAGTTACTTCCTGTGTGAACGAGAGCCATACAGCATTCAATGCTCTCCGATCCTGTATTCTGAGGATACTTCTTCACGAATCAAGTTTCATTCTCCGATCAGATGACGCCTACAAGTCTGTATTTTATAGGTGTATGCATCTTTAAATATAATTTCAATTTGTATACATGTTGAGAAGTGGTCGAACCATACCAGCTCTTCCACTTCTCTGCAATCATATCAATATGTCTAGTGACAAAGTCTCCTCCTTTTCCCACGGTAACACAATGGCTGCCCCACTATTACACCAGGACCCCTCCGTTGTCAAATTCTCTGGAGAGGATCCTCATTACACAGTGTCTGCTTTCTTACAGCAATGCGAATATAGTATCATCAACACTAATGTCATTACAGGGTCAGATAAAATTCCTTTTGTAAGGTCTCAACTTGTTCCCAATTCACTAGCCTCTGAGATGATGTCAGCTTCATGTGTTAACCCTAGAGCTTTAAACTATGATTACGACACTTTCAAATAAAATTTCTTTAAGATGTTTGATGCTAACTTGATAAGTGACAATTTTCTCTGGTGCTACAAATTGGCTGATGTGCTTGTTTCCCCTATGGGCACTGAGTTTTATGTGTGCCAGTACAGTGGCCTCTGAAGCTTTGGATTCTTTGATACATTCACATTGGACAGAAAATAATGTAATCACTCTAGATAGACTCCGACTTGTCTTGGAGTATTTATCCTATATGACGTCACAACTGAAGATCAGCCAATCAGGAGAGATGTGACGTCACGACTGATGACGTAAGCGTGACACACGTATTAATATATAGATTGTTCCACACCACTTCTGAACGAAGGATTGCTTCTCTTAGTTATCAGCCAGATGAATCTTTAATCTCATTTGCAACAAAGCTTTCTAGGAAGTTAAAAGAATCGCCCCATCCTACCTTGTTAGCTCCTGCAATCACTAGTCATTTACAGCAATCTACGGGTTTTTTCCTCCTCTACCACCTACTCTGTCTTCGAAATCTACACAGAGTACTCCTACATCTACTTCTACCATATTTCAATGCACGTATTGTAACAAAGTAGGTAATTCTAGTGTTTACTGTTTCCTTCGTAAGCGTCTCGATCGGAAGTCTAAGCAGCCTCCTGTACGTAGACGTTTTACTACTTCCTCTTCTAATCTTGCTCATGACTTTTCAAGACTGTCATTGCAGCCATGTCCATGTCCATGTCCATGTCCATGAACAGATTTTGCAACTTAGAGCAGATAATAGTTCAGTCCCCAAACTCTGTTCCATTTTCACAAGCGCCCCTATCACAATTCCAAAGACTGACTAACTGTAACGAGTCCAAAATCATCCCTTTAGTGGCTGTTGTCTCTTCCCAGCTCCTTACCTTTCATTGTTATGTGGACCAGTAGACATTGGGGCAGAATGTAGTATTATCAGTGAGAGAGCATATTCTGCGTTCAAAGATTTGTATAACGTACCATCGTCACCTTCTTGTAATCCTTTGCAAGCTGTACAAGGCTCTCTTTTGTATATTCTTGGATCTATTAGCATTCCCTTAATGTTTTCTTCCCTTGCTAAAGTGTTTTATGTTAACTTTGTGGTAGTTTCTGATTTCATACTTCAGTGTGATTGTCTCTTAGGCTTTGATTCTTAAACAACTCATGTCATAGATATATCTCCTCGGTGCCGTATGGTTGCTTTCGACAACATTGTCATTTCCGCAATATCCAGGCATGTTTCTATTCATAGCTCGCCTTCTGTACGTGATCTGCCTAAGCGAATCGGTGACCTGACGTTTTTTCGGGGTCATTTTGCTCACTGTCCCGATTAACCCACCATCTCATACACAGGTCGAGGGCCACCAGGCCTCGTGCGGATTGCACTTGGACGCCATTCAGGCCAAAGATACGGGGGCCAGAGGCGGAAAAGTGAAAAATTACAACTAAAAGCGCTCATCTTTGGCTGGTCGCCACTGGCACGCCAATGGGTCCAGGTTGCCCACACGTATCTCGTAGTGCACTCTGGCCGAATCTCTCCTTCTGTCTTCTATTTACCCATACAGGTCGAGTACCAGCAGGTCTCGTGTGGAATTTCACTCGGACACCACTGAGGCCAAAGGTACGGGCGCCAAAGGCGAAATAGTAAAAAATAAAAAATAAAAAAACTCATCTTTAGCTGGTCGTCACCGGCTCGCCATTGGGTCCAGGATGCTGCCCCCCACACTTGCACACACACATACACACACACACACATAGCCAGCATAAAGAAAACAAACATAATATGTGAGGCTCCTCTCATATGCACATACATATTAGATGTGTGAGTGTGTATGTGTGTGTGTGTGTGTGTGTGTGTGTGTGTGTGTGTGTGTACACCCGTCAGTGCCAGTAAAATAAAGATATCGTAATCAAATCCAGAGTTTATCAGATTGAACTACTTCCGATGGAACCCTTTATTGGATTGAGTTACATGAAGAAAATCGACGTTATTTTTTTTTTTCTTAAAGACGAAAGCTTGAGACGATAAAATAAAATATCAGGAGTGTTCCGAATTGTTTTAATTTTTTTTAACAAACAACAGAAGTAAACAGTAATTGTGAATTGCGGAATATTACATGAATAAAATATTGCGCTAACCGGATATATTGGTTGCCCACGTTTATCATTGTTCTCCTCTTTTTAAGTGGGAGAATGATGCAATTCGTCACACCAAAGACGTTTTGGAGCCAGGCTAGTGTTCCGCAGTACAACATACTTGTTCCACAGCAATCGTTCTGACGGTCGCCGGCAATGTCGGTTATCGCAAACTTCATGTATTCTGCTTGGAAACCTATGTGCTTGGATTGTTGGGGCAGGTCACAGTCATTGCTGGGAATTAGAAAGAAGTTTGGGATTCGAACCCACAACTAAGCGAGGTTTCATTTCGTCAACAAGCTGAGTACAGTCTGCCTGTGGTCTTATACTCTTCGTAACCACAATATAATGATAGGGTTATTACCACTACAACCATTCCAGTACCCTAGATCTCTTCAGCGTTGCAGAACACACCGGTTCCAGAGACCCTTCCAGACCCACGTAATGGAGGACACGTGATGACCAAAAGTTACCTTCGGTGGACCATTACGTCGGACCCTCCAAGTCTCCCT
>NC_134817.1:36844599-36869599 GCF_046742065.1 Oratosquilla oratoria | reverse complement strand
GTTGACCTGTTATTGCCATGTTGACCCATTATTACCGTGTTGACCCGTTATTGCCGTGTTGACCCATTATTGCCGTGTTGACCCGTTATTGCCTTGTTGACTCGTTATTGCTTTGTTGACTCATTATTGCTAAAGCTCCAACAAACTGAAGAGAACAGTCTAGCGCTAACTAGGATAAAATCTCCAAAACAAAATGCATTGAGGACAGATGTGCAAAATTCAAGGTGGTCGTCAAATTAGTCCCATGAAAAACTGGGTGGCCTTAAAAACCTGGAAAGGTCTTAGCAAGACATAAATGAAGTCTTAAAAATGGAGACATGGGGACTTGTTTCTTTTGTCCGCTTCACCTCACCCTAGGTGACCCATTAACGGCCGCAGACGTCTCCAGAATGTTATTTCTTAGTTTAGAAACTAATTGCAGTGGCACGAGAAGTCTAAGCAACAGCACGACATTAGCTAAGGTATCAAAGAGGAACAACAAATCCAACTCAACTCTGATGTAGAGTCTGTTTGTTGTAACAGAAGGCTAAGCAACAGCACGACATAAACTAAAGTATCAAAGAGGAACAAACCAAAGAACTTCTATTCTCAAGGAACAACAAATCCAACTCAACTAATCTACAAAGTTTCAGACTCTATTTGATGTAGAGTATGTTTGTTGTAACAGAAGGCTAAGCAACAGCACGACATAAGCTAAAGTATCAAAGAGGAAAACCAAAGAACTTCTATTCTGAAGGACCAACAAATCCAACTCAACTAATCTATAAAGTCCTCAGACTTTATCTGATGTACAGTCTATTTGTTGTAACAGAAGGCTAAGCAACAGCATGACATAAGCTAAGATATCAAAGTAGAACAACCCAGAGAACCTCTACTCCGAAGGACCGTTCAACAAATCCAACTCTACTGGTCTTGAAGTCCTCAAACTCTATTTGTGTCTGTTTGTTCTTCTTCAAACCTTTGGCCTCCGAGGTTTCATTACCCCATTTTTTGGGTTTCCGAAAACCCCCACCCCCACACTATTATTTCGAAGTGATTTGTCTTAACAACCCTCGCCTGATCTCATTCCCGTCTAATTACAGTCGATTGCGAGTAAGGGCCTTCACGCACCCCACCATTCTAATTAGGGAAATATACATATAGAATACTCATTAAAAACATAAATACACACAGACACACACACACACACACACATACATATGTGTGTATGTGTCTGTGTGTGTATGCATTTATGTATATACATATATATACATATATATATAAATATATATATATATATATATATAAATTATTTCAGACAAATGAGAGAGAAATGGGTGGGGAAGGGCAAACGAAGATGTGAAAATTATAATGACTGAGACGGATTTAAATGCCTGTCAAAAACAGCAAGTGTCTTGATAATCAAATCATTAGCCGAAGAGAAGACCTGACACATCCGCTCACAGCTGGCCGGGTTCCCCCTCGCAGCGAGTATAAGACTTGTGGCCCTTTGTAATGCAACATGTCCTCTGAAGAAGACCAAGTTGGTCGAAACGTTAGGGTACTAAACTCTATTCCCAACACATCTTCGTTTGCCCTTCTCCACCCATTTCTTTCTCATATATATATATATATATATATATATATATATATACGTACACATATACTATCGATATATGTGCACAGACGCATGCACAGATATGTGTGTGTGCACGAGCGTACGAGAAAAAGTAAATTTGAACCTAGTGCTCAGCCTTGAGGATCCAGTGCAAGACCACCGTGCTATCCCCGGTAGCAGCACAACCTTTGTGCCTCACCATTGTATTGGAATTCGAAAGGGATGTCTCCCATTCTTGTTATAACCCTAACCTCAGCTGAATGAAATCGTCTGGTGTTGGCCACGTAATAAGTGTCACTGTAGGAGCAACTTAACGATACAAATTCACGTTAAAAATGTGGCGATGTGTATTTTCGTTGCAAAATCCATTCTGTTAAAGACAACCGTTTGATATCCAGAACGACCGTTAAATTTGAATATTTGAATAAATTTCGGATGACATGATTTTCGCCGTCCACTGTGCATCATTTTCGGACATAAAGCCGACGAAAACTTAATCCTGTTTTGATCAATTATTTGATCCTATTCTGATCAAGTATTTGATCCTGTTTGGATCTGCAACACCTCCGCCCGTGGCCGTTATATAATTTAACGACATTTAAATTTTGAATGAATTAAAGATTCGTTAAGTACCTGGAGGAAACAGCTCATACCAGTGTCATTCCTATTAAGATTGGGACACATCCGTTTTACATTCATGAATACGTAAGTTCTTGTTTTACTCCAGAGCTCAAACTATGAAGCTAATTCCGGGCGCCCTCCAATTCTGTGAGAGGCATTTCTCCAAAATAAACTGATTTCTTCATTTGGAAAACAGTATTTCGTGTCATAGAAAATCCAGGCCTTTGGACGTTCTACCAGGCTCTCTTTAACCATTTCTGTATCGGGTGGAACCCTTTGTATTCTAACCTGACGTCAGATGATTTTATTCATTTCCGTGTCCCCCCCCTCCCCCACCCCCACCTCGGTGTGGCCGCCAATTATATTCATTTCTGTGACGCCCTTTTCGGTCGCACGGGGGTAAGTCTCATTAACCAGAACGAAGAATTGTGAGATGAAATTATACATTCTCAGAATGCAAAGGAACTCGGGTCTCTCGCATTGCACAACACTTATTTAAGATAACTCACTCGCTTGATCCAAATTAAGATAATTCTTGTAATTATCCACCTAGTGATCTTACAGTTCTCATGACGTCACGCAACGGACGATTGAACAAAATGCGAATACTGTGTTTACTAATAAATTGTTTATTATTTTTCGTGACCTGTTCAAGGAACAATAGAACGCAGAAATTCGTTGCACATCTGGGCGGAAACACTGCTTAATCTCTCCAATGCCAACTACAATACATACACACATACACACACACACACACACATATATATATATATATATATATATATACATATATGTATATATGTATATACATATATGTATATATATATATATATAATGTATATTGTGTGTGTGTATATATTCAAGCAAGCAAATCATGAGTTTTGTGATCAAAGTTGTGGTCGCTGTCCGTGTATGAAATGGCTTTACTAGAATTTGGTGTTATTTTTTTTTTATCTTACTCTTTATCATATGACCATTTCTTTGCTCTACCAGTGTATGGTTTTGTCGTGCCAACGATAACCTTAAAGAACTCAGACGATTTTATTCAATTGAAAAAAAAATATATATATATATATATATATATATATATATATAAATATATATATATATATATATATAATATATATATATATATATATATATATACTCGGACGATTTTATTCAATTGAAATATATATATATATATATATATATATATTGTGAGACAACATATATATATATATATATATATATATATATATATATATATATATATATATTGTGAGACACCTTTAAGGTTATTTCAAAACTGACCCAATAAAGAATTTCGTTCTGAAGCGAATTTATTTCGCCTTAAGAAACTTTTTGTGCTTTCGAGGGCTGATGAGATATTGATTCGGGGACCAGCCAGACTTGGCCTTCAATTATCTGAGCAAAATTATGCACACTCTGCTTCAGTGGATATGAGAAAAGTTAGACTCGTTTTATGGCAACGTTTCTGGCCAATCAGCTGGAGCTATTGCACGTTGTGGCGCTAATATCAACCCGAAACGTTCCTGTAGAACGTTTCTCAGATTCGCTGGAATATAGGTGGCTAGCATGCTACTTGCTTTAGCTATCTCGTTTGAGTAGAAACGACTTCGGCTACGATTTTTTGTTTTTCGAATTCCCAAATGTCAAATTACTCGTGCAGATGAATGATGAACAAAGAACACGAATGTTGAGATGTTCTTACGCAAGTCAAGAACATTGTAAGACGAGTCGTTTCTGTTCAAACGAAGTAGCAAATGCAAGTAGCATGCTAGTCGGTTGTGCCTCCACTTTAAGGTACATCTAGCAGATGAACAGTTGATGTCGTTCAAGAAACTGTCTATCTCTCTTCAATAAAAGGCTCGGTGAAACACGTTTATATACTTGGGGAACGTTGAGGATAAGTCCCGAAACGGAGCGTGATCGGTAACATCTTTGTCAAGTGTACGAGTCCCAGAGGTAGAGTCGTTTAATCCCTTATATCAACATACCAAAAGGCTTCTTCCCCCTTATAAGGAGGGTAGCCAGCCAGTGCATGCACACACACCCTCCCATCAGCCATTTCCCTTATATCTTCTCTCTTTAGTATAAGAAACACTTAAAAAAGTGTCCTTTGTACAAAGAGTAGGCTTAGCACCAATTTAAAAAAAAAAAAAAGTTGTTCTGAATTAAGTTTTGAAAACGTACAGGCGTTGGATGGGGAGAGTGAGGGCTAAGCAAGATGGCGTCCATTCCTCGGTTTCAGCTAGGCGATTTTTATTTCTTCCTATATCTCTTTTATTTCTTTGTCTTCGTCTTATTATTATTATTTTTTTTTTTTTTTTGCTCCTATTTTTCGTTTTCTTCTGTTTCCTTTTCCCCCTTCGTTCTTCTACTTCCTATTAGTTTTCTTTTTCTTCGTTTATTCTTCAACAGAGAAAAAAATAAAAACATACACAACTTTTCTTCCAGTCCAAAACAGGCGACATGTCCAGTGGATACCGTGTCGAACTCATGATCAGGTAGTCGTGAATTCGATTCCCGGGATCCGCTACGTTCTTGCGTCGGTTCCCGAAAGCCCTGGCCAAGCGGGGAGGCAACCCAAACCTCGCCCCCCCCCCCAAAAAAAAAAAAAAAAAAAAAAACAGCGGCTTGCCCCCTACCATGGGTTTCTCACTTTCCCGAAACGGTTGTATTTCTGGATTCTTCAAATACACTTACGTAGTTAATGTTGCTGTTGAGTTGTATGAAGAAGAGAGGGATGCATCGTTCCTTTCTTGAACTTGGATAATTAACAAAATGAATTTCTTATGTCCAGTGTTTGTTTAATAGAGCTGTTCTTCGTGAGAAGGGAATGTTATGATTTTTTGTACGAGTATTACTGTAACATATACACATACATATATGCTCCATATATGAATTTTAATACCAATGATTCTGTATTAGTTATCATCTCGTTGACAGATCCCATCAGTCACCTGAGATACATCGCATATGATGACAACGCAATGTAATATTTTTGGATTTGGTGATTAGGATAAGACAGGAATAGGAGTGTATAGGGTTTGAAGTAACGAAGGGTGGGGAGGGGGTGGTTGGGCAGTCTGATGTTTATGCCTATTAATTTTTCATTTATAATTTTTCATTTCTATTATTCATCATCTATTAATTTATTTGATATATCAACCAATTAAGTTAATGATTTATTTATTCACTTATGTATCTATCTGTCAATTAATCAACTTATATATCTATTTATTTGTGGGAAAGTGATGCTGGTCCCTAAGCATGAATGGATCCTAACCATGACCATGAAATTAACTATTCATGAGTTTAACTGGCTGGCGAGTTGGCTTGTTTATACTCACTCAGGCTCCGGCATCATGTGGAAACACATTTTTTCCCGCCATTTATCGATATTCATTGTCAGGAAAGGGAAACGAGCTGGTGTACTGCAAATTGCAATGCATACTCTATCCGGCACTGCAAACCCACATTAGCGTATTAAAAATCCCAATGGTCAATTTGTATGCAATATGCAGAACGGCCCCTCTCTGGAACTGTGACGCGCGATGACACCACAGGCCAGTTCCGAAAAGTGTCTTTCATCTTTCTAGTCTCGCAAACTCTACCTCTGGATCCTCAATGAAGTATGAAATACTATTAAGCTTTTATCCAAAAGTTTCAACTAATGTCTACTTGAATCCTTCTAGAACAGTGTCTTCACCCTACATGAAACGAACTTTTCCAGCACCTCTTAAAATCTATGTCATCACCCTCTGCAGAGGAAGAGGGGGGTAAAGCCCCTAGATTATGAAACACTGCCCTAGAACATAAGTCTCCGTTCAATAATTCGTTTTGGCTAACATCAGACGATTTCATTCAGGTTACAGAAACCTCTCTAGGTTTCTGCGAGTTAATATCAAAGGATAATATGAAGACGATAAAGTCAATCTGGCGGTAGCTAAGGTTACAGGGGGAGGGAAGGGGGTTAAGAACAATGACACAGTGTTGCCATATAAAAAAAAATGGTGTGAAGTGAGGAGGCTGGTGTAGTTTATCCCCACGATGAGCCAAGGCCACGCCCCCTTAACAAAGGAGAAAGGCTATTGGTGCATAAAAGCCAAGTGGGAGGAGCTTCGGTGCAAGAAGGTTTCAACAAACACTATGTTACCAAGAAGTCACTCAGCCCGACGGAAAGACCGACTTTAACCTACTCAAGTCTCAGTCTTCACAGTATAAGACTTCTTTCTTCAAGAAATCGCTCTACGTAGCAATATTTCCAGGCTCAGTTTTGCTAAGTATCTCTTGTTTTCTCTATCGCGTGTTGTTACAATGAATCACAATGACAAAACATGCCAACAGGAGACCTTCCAGTCTATCATCATCGATTCTTCTCTTTGTGTTTGAACCCCACATGAAAAAAAAGTCTAATAGGCTATTACCTCCCCTCCCATATTACTTTGTTAGGCTGGCGGATTCAGGTCAATTCTTAAAATAAAAATAAAATAAACGAACAAGAGAGTTTGTTAAGAAGTAATTACAACTCGGACATTATTGAGGGGTCATGTATATTTATATAATGAACGTCCATTCTATAAATGATATGTCATAAAACAAGGAAATGATAGATAAACTTATGTAATGGGGTTTGCTAAATACATATTTACAATTTGTGTACTACTGATTAATTTTATGTATATACACAATATATGTCTAAAGTCATACATTATATATCATAGATGACGTATTCATAGCATGAATGATATACTTATACATGTATCTACATCATAAATGGTTTCTATTCATATCCTGAAACATAAATATATCTTGCGCAGTTTTACCTTCGAAACATGTGGAAGGTCAGAAAATGATTTTGTAATCAAACTGTAGTGGTCACAAACTGAAATGCTCCCTGTAATCATCATCAAACTTAATCTTATCCTTTCAGCTACGGGTCGTTTTCAAAATCGACGTCCATGTTTAATGTGTATGCGTGTGTATGTGTGTGTGTGTGTGTGTGTGTGTGTGACAAAGAGAGAGAGAGAGAGAGAGGAAAGCGACCATACAACACAAATATCCCCACGGGAACGAAGGAGAGAGAGAGAAGGATAGGGAGATAGAGGAAGGCGACCATACAACACAAATATCCCCACGGGAACGAAGGAGGAAAGAGAGGGAGAGAGAGAGAGAGAGGGATAGATAGTGTCCCTTGATATGTACTGGCATAACTCTTTAGCGATGAAGGGTTCCTCAAGGGTTAAAATCGTTTGTCGTTGGTCAAAACAAAATATTTTACGTGAATATACTTGGGCATCTGACCTACAGGGCAAATCAAATATGACTGAGGATGGACTTTTAACCTCGATTAACTATTGAAATACTCCCTGTCGAGCAGTATCTCTTATTCATGGAATAGAAAGGTCGCCTGGAAGAGAGAGAGAGATTGAGAGAGAGAGAGATAGAGAGATATTAGGAGAGAGAAGAGAAAGAAGAAAGAGAGGGAGAAAGAAAGAGAGAGAAGAGAAAGAAAGAAGAGAGAGAAAGAGAAAGGGAGAGGAAGAAAAGAGAAAGAAAGAAGAGAGGGAAAGCGAGAGAAAGAAGAGAGGGAAAGCGAAAGAAAGAACGAGTGAGAAAGAGAGAGAGAGAGAGAGAGACAAAGAGAGAGAATCCTCACTATCCCTTTTATTACTGGTTCCCCACACCATCCACCTCACGCCGACCGCACTGCGTCTTCCAGCCAGCCGCCTCTTTACTTCTGTCTCGCCTTCATCAGGAGTGGAGCATTTTGGTAACAGACGCTACCAAGACGAACCATCACCTCACACGTTTCCATATCCCCCGGATACATAATGGGAGGAGATTTAGGAAGACACGCAAAGGGGCTGCAATCTCCTGACGACATGACGGCACGCCAACCACTCATCAAAGCCTTCTACAGGAAACACCTTTAGCATAACGCCAAGCTATTCTAATCAGCTAAGAGGTGAACCTCTGGAAGGTAAAAAGTTAAGGAAGAGACGCGTTGGAAATCCTTTCAAAGCCCAGTGTCTCCCATTGAATATTTTTGGCTGGGGTCAGACAATTCTATTCGGGTTAAAATGGGTCCTTGAACGTTAGAGAGAGAGAGAGAGAGCGAGAGAAAGAGAGAGAGAGAGAGAGGAGGCGTGGTTTTCTACATTTCATGTCTCGACATATCCAACCTGCCCTGGCCAACCTCGTTCCATCCTTCAGTTAAATTGCTTTTGTGCCGCGAGAGATCGTGTTGCTGCGCTCCTCCCCCTCCCCCTCCCCCTTTTCTCTCCTCCCCCCACTCCCCCTTCTCTCTCATTCCCCCTCCCCCCCTCGCTGATATTATCTTTATCAGTTCCCTTGTAGTCTTTCATATTCACTCTTTGCAACCGTTATCTTGTGATCACAGTATTTTATTTCTTTGTTTATTTTGATACCCTCGTAAAATTTTGTTTTTGTATCTCATCATTCTTGTATTTTTTTTTTCCTTTGTTTCATTTTTGTCTATTTATTTATGTTTTGGTTACCTGGGGCTTCTTACTATATCTCGCTAATTCTGTGGTTTCTGCTTCTCAACTTCTTTCTCTTCAAGTGTGTTTCGAGTCCACAGCGGCAACCTCAATTTTGGGGAAAGTTCCTCTTGCCTAATTCTAACAGAAGCCTCCCCACCATTCTCTCTCTCTCTCTCTCTCTCTCTCTCTCTCTCTCTCTCTCTCTCTCTCTCTCTCTCTCTCTCTCTTTCCCCCTCTCTCTTTCTTTCTCTCTCTCTCCTCGGCTCTGTGTAATCGAAGTTGTTCCATCATGCAAATGCTGGGGCACAAATGGAAATACGAATGTCAACCTGGATCTTGGTGGAGCACCTGGGAACGTAGGTAGACCTGGCCGACCGCTGAGGAAAAGGGAAGGAAGAGGGCAGAGGAGGAATAGGTCGTAAAGGAAGAGACGATAAATATGATAAATAAGATAAGAGTGGAGATAAGCGATTGATGTAGGATGTGTGAGAAATATGTTAGCGGGATCCTGTAATATGGGGGAATATGGGCGGAGTGAGTGTGGAAACTATCGTAGTTTCAATTATATTGTCATAGACGAGTATTTTTCCCACAGGTTTGCATAGCACATGAGGTTAGATTTTTTCTTTTCTTCAAGAAGATTTAGCCAAATTTATTCAAATTTTGACACGAGAAATGCTGGAACATGTTTCTCTCCCCGTCGAAAAATAAAATTTTAAATATTTAATAAATTCATCAAACTGAGACCGTCAATGTATTTTAGCGTAGGTCAAGCTAGTAAGTGATGCTTCTTTCCTGACGGAGAGTCTATGAGGGTCTGTCATGCTTGTGCCAGCCGTATTCATTGATTCTATTTGCATACTTCCTAGGAATTTGTCCTTGTAATATGATATGCAGTGAATAATTTGTGTTGGAATTGTGTTTCATGTGGGCACTGCGACATTTGTTTGAATTGTGGGCTTACGTCCCGACGAATCTATTCTAGAAGTCAAACGTTTGCTGGCTTGTGGCATTCAGAGATTGAGGTACAATCATTTCCGTAGTAGGATACTGGGTTTGCTTTAAATACGGGATTTGTTTTTAAATGCTCAATTTTACCTCTATCCGACTTAAAAAAAAATCCAATCAAAAAAAGGAAGAAAGAAAAGATAATAATAACACGGTGGGGTACCTAATGATTTTCAAACATTATTTGGTTTTTCTCATATTATGTTAAGTCACGATGCCTCTATAACACGGGCGTTCACTTTCAAATTCCCCTTTACCTTGGTCAGGTCAAGCTATCAGTCATTTGCGCTCCACTGCTGGTCAAAGGTCTTGTATGTCATTGGCAGCTGCCGACAAATCTATCGAAAGAAAGGCCATCTGAGGACGGCCTTTCGCTTGTTACAAGCGAAAAGTCGTATCGACTCTGTCCTCACAAGGTGGTTATTTCAAAGGTCTTGCACAACATTTGCCACGCCAGCCCTGCAAACTTCTGTCCCGTCCTTCCACCTCCCTCATCTTCGTCTAGATATTATTTTACTACTTTTCTCACATAATTTCTTCATTTCTGCTCTTTTACATCAGCAATATATCTGTCTCTTTTCTTAACACAATTCTATCCTTCTGTCTTTCAGTGTCTTTCACAATACTGATCTTGCCCCTACTCTTTGTGACTCTCCAGCTTAGTCTCCATTGCTCTCGTCCGTTTCCGAGTTTCAAATCCGCAGATCATAGCTGGGCGCATACAACAATTGTAAACTTTGAGGTTTTGGCACACATACCGAGAACTTCTCGTATGTCTAAATCGACGGACAGTTTCTAACTGATTGTAATACGTCTTTTGACTCCTTTGGCATAAGGCCCAATCTTGAACTGAATGAGTGAGTGAGGCAGAACAACATTTGTAAATTATTGAGTCACTGTAACTGTTTCTTCTTCATCCTTTTCTTTGATAAGTTTTAGTAAGGGTCTAATCCTACCCTTCAAGTTCTTCAATACCCTCACCATCCAATAAAACTGTTTCTCATAAGACTTGAATGTTGGATATTATTTCTTTTTAATCTCTTCATCGTCAGGCCTACTTCAAGTCCCTCCTTGTTGAGATCAGTTAGCACTTACTGTAAATCATCTGCTATTTCTGAAATGAAGATAATTCATCTGCAAATCGTAAGTGATTAGAATGAACCCTGATAATGGTCAGACCTTTTCTTTCGCAGTGAAGCTGTCGGAAGAATCCTTCATGGTAGACTTTATACAACTAAGTGAAACTGCAACACCTTTGCAAATCCTAATTTTATTATTATTATTATCATTATCATTATATTAATTATTATTATTATTATTATTATTATTATCATTATTATTATTATTATTATTATTATTATTACTATTATTATTATTACTATTATTATTATTGTTGTTATTATTATTATTTGGTAATTTTAATATTCCTTCTTGTCAGGTTGTATATAATGAAACTAAGTGAAACTGCACCGCTTTGTCTTACCGCTTTCCAGATCTTGATTTTCTTTCTTTTCTTTTTTTTTCTTTAAGTCGTGACAGTGACGTCAGTATTTTGTAGAATTGTTGCAATAGGTTCATAAGCACATTATTGTGCATTAAATTTAATATAGTCGTTTTCCAATAGATTCAAAGGCCTTTTTGTAATCTACAACTGGTAATCACAAAATCTTACAATATTTTGTGGCTTTCTCAATGAAGATGATATGTAATGAAATGTTCGCTTTGAAATCTTGCCTTGGTTTTTTGTACAGAAGCTTAATCTGATCTTAAGATTCATAAAAGGAGTTTGTGTGCATTTCATAACAACTCAATTATATGGAAATTATTAAAGCATAACCTCGTATGAATTATGTTTTATCATTATCATCGAGATTAACTGTTACATGATGACCGTCGTGATTTGTGATAAGCTATCACTAACCTTCCTCAGCCAGCTGGTGCTCGATCCACAGCTGGTACTGCCTATACCACGGCCAACCCAGCTGGCTTCATAATTTATTGTCTTGAACGTCTACTGGCGAGCTTTCAGCTTTGTTTTTTTTTTCAACTTTGTCTTCTATTTTTTCTTTACACTGTGGTAGGAGTTCTCTTCATGTTAACCCATTCAACTCCGATAACAAGATGTCTTGTCATTTGGTCAAATAAAACAAAAAATCATAAAACACCAAAATGTTTGATCAAACACCAGAAAAATATGACGTCAGTCCTCGCTTCGCTGCGAGCGAAGCGAGGATTGACGTCATATTTTTCTGGTGTTTGATCAAACATTTTGGTGTTTTATGATTTTTTGTTTTATTTGACCAAATGACAAGACATCTTGTCATCGGAGTTGAATGGGTTAAACCCTATGGTAGGTTGATGAACCAGCTGTTCCGTACGTCTTGGCGTCCCATCTGCTGAATAAAATCGCCTGGCAACAGATGGATTAAGATCCCAAGATGACGTCACGATCACGAAGAACTATGTTGATCATAGGATACTCTTCATCTTTCACTGTCGCCAGACAATTTTATTTATCTAAAGGGAAAAAACCTTCGGAGTCCAAGTGGCTAATTTATATTTTGATTCTTAGGGTACATTAATGTTTCGAATATATCACGTGGTTTATTACACTCTCTTCTTTTATGAAAACGATAGTTCTATGATCCCACGGAATAAAGCATGAGCGATTTTTCTTTCTTTTTCGTCTTAGAGGCTTCAGCGTTTTGAAGAAGCAATTGCCCCTTTTCTAATACTTTCGTCTGAACATTGAATTCTGGGAAACGTGATGTCAGTCAGCCAGTCAGTCAGTCAGTCATTCCCTTTGAAGATGACGAACTTCCATTACTCAACTTGTAGTTTCAGAGGAAAGGCTGAGTTGCTAACTTCATTGTGAAGCAAATTAAGTAACAAAATATTAAATAGAAAACTAGTAAATAAGCTAGAAAATAAACAATTAGATTAGTAAGCATATATAAAATAATTTAATATGGTGATAAATAGGAAAACTAATGTAATAAGTTCGAAATACTAGGTGAAATTATACCAATTATATATATATATATATATATATATATATGTGTGTGTGTGTGTGTATATATACATTATATATATATATACATATGCAACAGTAATCACAAAAAACACGTGAATAAAGATTTTTGCTTGTAACCACGAGGAAATTAAAGATCGGAATACTGAACGTTTTCGTCTATTAAGTTATACTTTGTTGTGACACTATGTTCTTTGAAATTGTCTTAATAGACGAAAACGTTCAGTATTCCAATCTTTAATTTCCTCGTGGTTACAAGCAAAAAACATATACATATATATATATATATATATATATATATATATATATATATATATACATATATATACATATACACACACATCTTGCGAGATCATGTTTGCTATGGCCCATTTAGTTCTTACTATACAACTCCATCATATATAGGTATTTTTATTCATTTATTTATGTTTATCATTTCCTAACCTAACAGGTATAAAAAGGCGGATTACTAGAAGTATTTTCTTCTGGTTGGCTAGCACGAGACGGCTTCTTTTAGATGATGACCAGACCGTGTGTTGAGTTTCTGACAAGAAAAAGAGAGAGAGAGAGAGAGAGGTGGTAGCAAAAATGAAAGAAGAAGAGGAGGAGGAAGAGAAGAAAGAAAAAGAAAAGAGGAAGAAAAAAGAAAAAAAGAAGAAAAAGAAAGAAGAAGGATAATAATAAAGAAAGAAAAAAAAAATAGTCTCCAGGTAGATGTTCTTCTCCTCGCGAGAGGTCGTACCCAAACAAATACTGGATTCGGTTTCCGACAGAAAAAGTCCTTTGCTTTAGTGCCTGGACACGTCTGAGACATTTTCTTGTGACACAGGAAACACAAGTGGGTATTTGCACAAATGTGGTCCCATGGGACGGATGTCGGGTAGGATCATCTCTCCAACACGGCTTCAAAGCCCATCAACACACCTCTATTTGCAAGTTCGGATCCCTATGCTCAGTGATAATCTTCTATTCACTAAAATCGACTTGCTATGAATTTGTCTTAATCTGTCGTTCCAAAGAATCATGATATTAAAGAAAAAAGAAAGAATAAAAAATTATATACACGCTATCTAACACCTCGTTGCCTAGTTCCAAATGCGTTACAAATCTATAACCGATTAAGGGAGCAACGGTCTAACGATGAAGACCCATCAACAACGTCGACATGACGTCATCAGCCTTCTCCTTCAAGTCTCCCTTTGCCGAAGAAAACCCACTTTCTTTCCAGTGTCGTTTTGAACCACTTTTCCTCGAAGCTGTCGATGGTCCCCCGTTACTTGAGCCTTCCGTTCAGACCATCAGTCAAGCTTCTATTCAAGCCTCCAGGGTAACAAAATATGTAGCCCTTCCCTATTGACGCTATCCTCTTCCAAATCTAAAGAGGAGGTAGACGAAGGCCAAAGCGTACAGTGTGAAGCTCAAAGGTATTTCCTCACGGATTTTTTTTGAAAATCTAACTCCTTAGAACGCTGCAAAATAGGGCTTTAAGACGTCAAATAGCAAGCTGTAGAAAAAATAGATATGCCTTTCTAATATTTATACTTAGAAGCTTTTCGTGAAGTAAATAATACAGGAAAATATCTATTGGAAATGCTTAAATGCGGAAATATCCAGTATTAAAGGAAACTAAAGAAAAATATATATAAAGGCTTCTCCATTCCAAATATTGACATGTTCAGAATTAAAAAAAATCCATAACAGAGCGACCTGTCTACTACTACTATGCAAATAGCCAATTCAACATTATATTTTACTTCTGAATCTATTTCTATGTTGTATTTATTCTATTTTATTTGCCCCTCCCACCCACCATTGAAGTACTATGTCAATGTGTACATTCTTATTTCTTAGGGACGCCTAACGTGTTCATCAAGGACGATGAAAGACTTAGGCCGATGTCACACTGTCCGGCGCCGTCGTTGCGGCTTGTTGTTGACGGACTCGGAAGGCTATGAAAGTATTCTAACCAGAGGAGAGATGGTGTTCGTTATATCAAGTTCTGGCTGCTGTCGCCAGGTGATTTTATTAAGCTAATTGAACTCGCCCCATCATCTGGCCGCATCCGGCGCCGCCGCACAGTGTGACACCAGTATCAAGTCTCTCCATTCAGCCTAACGAGGCTAACTCATGACGTCATAAACGGGTTTAACAAATACTCCTACACTAATAAAGCTGCCATTTCCCTTAAGAGAAAGAAATAGTCATTGCCACCAGAGTTTTTGTTGTCAGACATCTGGAACCTGATATACTGTAGTCCCTCCCTTCTGCTCGAGCTCTCAACCACTGCCATCATCCAAATTCATGAGTCCCTTAATATGGTCATCCATCATGTAGACTTCTCTCTCCCCAACCCCTTCCCCCTTCTCCCCCACCTACCCCCCACCCCCGCTCTCAATCCACCCAAATCCATGTCTTTAATGTAAACGTGGGAACCGATCAAAGAGAGAGATTAACGCACGAAATAAAAATGTTCCAAGTGGCACAGTGGAGGTACTGTCGTATCACAAGTGTGCAAATACATTTTTCATTACTGTTGTATTGACATAATTTCGTCTACAAACATCAATTTAATTATGATGCGGTACTTTGTATACAAATATATATGAAATTGTCAGCCGTGAAAGACAAATTTGCATATTTCCATATGCCCACAATTGTACTAAGAGATTCATGTTGTTTATCAACTGGAAGACCACAATACGAAAGAATACACAAAACTTAGCCACTAAACAATGCTATAATGTAATCTGACATAGAATGGAATAACCCATTTGTCGGGGGAAAGGAATACCGCCACTATGTGCCCTGCGTGTCGTAAAGGGGGACTAACTGGAGGGGGGTATAGAGTAAGGTTTTATGAAAAAAGTTTGATGTAGCAATACAAAATTCCTACATAGGGAAATCTATATATGAGCCTCATAACAAAGTTGTGCACATGGGCGCATAGACTTCTACAACCACATAAATATGAACACAGGCAAGCCCGCAACGCCTTATCTACAGTTAAGATATTATCATCAAAGTTATTACAGTACACGCAAAGTACATGCTGGGGCCAGATAGCTTAAGTTGGTAAATCTTTGGATACACGGAAACCCACTTAACCAAATCACGAGAGAAGATGAAATACCGGTACTTATGGTTGGAGTCCCCCCGGGGAAATGCTTATTCGGCGACCTAATATCCGGAAAGAGATCTTATGCTTGTTTTACACACACCGACTTTTCACCGTGCGCCGTCCACGACACGACGTCGTACTCTCGAATCACCATGGGTGTATATATGGACGTGGTCGTGACGTGTAAAAGCGTCCGTAGACATCAATGGTGATTTGAGAGCACGACGGCGAAAAGTCGATACGTGTGAAACGAGCCTTTTAAAGTAAATCATATCGTGAGCATAACGACCCAGACTACGACATTGCTATGGGCAAGTAGATATACTCATATCAGAAATGAATATTCTTTGCCTACGCATGTGACACAGAAAAAAAAAGAGTGAGCCTGAATGTGTGTGTGTGGGGGGGGGAAGGATAATAAATGAGACTGGGAGATGAAGTAGGGATGTGGGAGTAGTAGAGGCGATGGCAGTGCTGCCAAGGGAAGCGTAGGAATGATTCACAAGGTGACGGAAGTGAAATGATTCAGGGAAAATGCTGTGGAAAATGGATTGGTCAGCAGGAAAAGGAATCGCATTGGAAAGTGGGAAGGGAGGTCATATAAAACCATTTATGAAGAGTAATCCCTGTCACCCGCCTCGCTGCTCAAGTCAGAGGCCATGCGGCAAGACAAAAATAAATAAATCGAGGAATAGAATAGCGTGTAAGTAAACAGGACTATAAACTTTTGTGTGTGGATACGTATATGTTCAATTCCTTGTGCTTAGAAATATTACGATGTCAGAAGTCTTGGAAGGAACTGTGAGGGTTGTAAATTTACGATTTAAACGAGTTTTTTTACGACCTCGCAGAGTTAATGATCTTGTAAATGTTCAACGCAAAACAATACCTTTGTTACAGCTTCGCAAATGACTGCAGACCACTGGACCACTTACAAGTGAAGCCAACTGTACTACTGGGGGCACTCAAACTTAACCCACACAAAGACATCTCACCTTAATGTTGATTTACAAAAACTTGTTCACAGAAAACTCTTCTAAATCTCTAAACACGAGGGAATTACGGTACACTATACGCAAACAAAACAAATACTCAACAGCGAAAAATTAAGTGGAATTGTTCTATCATAACATGAAATAAGGCCATTCTCCGCAGTATACACATTACGTAGGTACTTTTGTACATTATGTACACTTATACATTTTGTATTTTCAATTCCAGCATCTTTGTTTCTATGGGTCTGATCACGTTTAGAGACCATACGTTCCCCGTTCGGAACGATTTCCTGGTCCCGCCTCGATCGCCTCATACGCCGACGTTCTGATGTTCTTCCACCATTCACCTCTCCCTCCCACCCTCTCCCTCCTCTCTCTTTTTCTCTCCCCTTCTCTTTCTACCCCTGTCGCTCTCTCTCTCTTTCTCTGTCTCCAAGATATGCACGAGCGCGCGCACGCACACACACACACACGCACACACACACACACGCACACACACACACACACTTAGAGGTTCCGAGATCAGTTCCAGAGCAGGGCTGTATGTGTGTGTGTGTGTGTGTGTGTGTAAGCACACACATACATCATCGCATGCTTGATAACTTGTTATATTATTATGACAGGAGCAAAGCGTTTTTACATCCGCCCCTCTTCCGGTATGAACTCGCATACACCAATGTGCAAAAGGCGTAGATTTGAGTGGGAATGTCAGTTAGGGCGAAATCCTAAGGCTAAAATGTGAAGGGTTGACCTTTATCGACCTGTATAGATACCTGACTTAATTTCACGTGTCAGATACAAGGTAACTATCCGGCTTAATCATGTACAAGGCTTTAGAAGATTCATTTTTGCATTTTGTATTCTTACTTCATTATCGTCCACTATTTTCTAATCAGTGAAGTTAGATAATGGAAAACAGATTACTGGTATTGAGAGCCGCAAGATCATATCATGCAACTTTTTCATCAATATCAAGGATTGAATATAAAAGAAAATTATATGAAATCGGTGCAAACTCTATAAGACGAAAGATATTGAATTTTTCTTCAATATCTTAATCTTTAAATTGATATCTTGAATTTTACCATTTACTTAAATCTATGGATACGATATTGCCCAAAAGAACAAGAACAAAACCCAGCTAAGTTTAAAAATAGCCTTAAAAATACAAGCACGCATACGAGTAGCCTACACTTTGATATACACGCAAACGGGACATATAGCGTGCCGTATAAGTATAGTTAATCCTTAATTTATAGCAAATCATGTTGCAGCAAATACTCCTGTGAGCTAATAGCAAAGGATAATCAGGCAGTTTGTCTTCTATCAACAATCCTTTTCATATATCATCGTCCTTTTATCCACATTCAAACCCGAACGTTCTACTCAGACGAATTTGATATTTATGCATGAGATACTGATCAAATTGCGTCATAATACGACTCAATTAGAAACATCTAATATTGCCGCGTTAGTCTTTAAAAGATTGGTTCAACGAAATCAAACACTTTCGCGGGTCAAACACGTGACTAAAATTATACACAAGTGTGTGTTTCGTATGTTTTGACGTTGTGTGCGTGTGTCTGTGTGCGCGCGCGTGCATGCATGTGTGTATATATGTATGTATATAAATATATCTATATATATATATATATTTATATATATATATATGTATATATATACATATACATATATATATGTATATATATATATATACATATATATATATGTATATATATATATACACGAGTATTTATGTTTGTGTGGGTGTATTTTACTTGTATTTTACTGGAAGGGGAGCTACGCTCGTGGTGTGTATGCGTGTGTGTGTTTGTATATATATAAAACCGTTGCGTAATTTGTGTGAATTCATGTGCAATCATCTATTATGTACTTTTATATGTATATGTCAACACCAACAACACCAAAAATCACTCGGAGCTGAAAATTATTTCCTACTTTACATTCAACAACATGTACCTGACTCATTCATTTGGAATAACACTCACGCGCTAATAATATGAAGTGTATAAAAAAGAATATATTATTATAAATTAATGTGGGCGGGAAAACATGTTGGAATGAGGCTGGATTGTATTGGGTGGGGGGAGGTGGGTGGGCGGGTTGGAAAAGAGTGGGCGTACTTACGGGCACTAAGTAACGACGAATCTCTGTCAAGGCGTACGCAATCCGGGCGTACGCTTCTGCAGGGGGCGCATGTGCTGTCACTTCTACGTGGAGGTCCTCGTGAAGATGGCTATACTTCGGATCTGGGTTCTTCCTCAGTTCCTCCTCCTTGGCTTTGTCCCTGAAGGACCCGCGGCCCAGAATAGCCATTTTGGTCATCGTCTCCTCCTGAAGGCGTTTGAGAGAATTTCCTTTTGGTCCCAGAAGCTTTCCCACGAAGTTGAACTGTGAAGAGCGAGAAGGAAAGGTATTAGTCAATCATACTGACCTCACACTAAATATAGACAACAGTGTCAAAGATATATGCTTATTGTATTGATTATTTGCGATTAAGAAGATGAATATTTCACGTGTATGTTAGGCATGTTTGATAACTTGTTAGGTTATTGTAGACATATGTACGAGAGAATGTGTAACTACACACTCTCTCTCTTCATCGATTGTATTTTCAAATTGATGTTAGGATCGCGTTGCTTAATTGTTTGCGAAACGTCAAATGGGAAAATGCCATGTCCTTCACTCCATTTTTACTCATTTCCACTTCACCATCCTCATAAGGAGTGTAGACTCCATAAACCTCATGTAGTCATTATATTAGGAACTTTATCTCCCTACGGATCAGAGTCACCTATTTATCAATGGAAACTAATTTATACTCAAAAGAGAATAATCATAATTTTAACTTATGGAACTTTCCATTAACCCACTGAGTCTCAACTTATTTTCTCACGAATCTCATAGTTATGTATTGCTGTTCTTTAACCTCCCTGAGACCACCTCATCACTTAAGTTAATCGTTGTTCATCTACTAAGAACCACTAGTTTCTTGCATGTGGCCCCACTTGTGAACTTCTATGACCTCCTAATTGAGGGCTCGCGGACCCTAATTTGAGAACGACAGCATTAACAAATCCTCTTTATATCCTCTTTTATGCCAGCTCTTTAGCTCCAAAGGATAGAGCCGCTGGTGAAAGACAAATGTCAACTGTACCTTGCTGTAAACCCTCTTTCGCTCGCCTGGCCTAAATCTATCCTAAACTTTTGTTTTGTATGTTCTTCCCACATTACTATCCTTCCACAAGCCCGTCATGTTTTGTTATGACCTAACACATCATTCATCCTTTCGCCCCAAATTTAATAAAATCATAAGGCGGCAATTAGAATAAACGACTGAAGTCAGGAAACGAAGTGGAAATGTTGATGATGACCTGTAGAGATGTTTTAGTTAATTGACCCAACTTTTTTTTGCGAGTGTGTGTGTGTGTGTGTGTGTGTGTGTGTGTGTGTGTGTGTGTGTTCTTATAGGTCCTCCTACTCAATTTCAACACCTGCAATAACATTTGCCTAAGTTTCCAAGTCTTTTTTAATTTTTGTCTAGACTTGTTCTAAAACATTCCTCTTATCAACGTTCATTAGCATTTTTTTTTCTTTCGTACACTTCTCAAAGGTCTTCATCATTTTTGTGGACCCTTCCTTGGTTTTACCCACCAAATCTGCATCATCCACAAATTTCGGGCAATTAATTTCTCATTTCTGTCTCCATCTTCCTTTTCTCATTTTCTTGTCATTTGTAACAACCCAAGTACCTATATATTTTTCAAAAAAGGTCTAAAATACCAAGTTTTTATATCAAGTTTGCAACCCACGGTTCTTTTGAACCACCTCAAGATTGTTCGTTTATGAAAATAAGGATTTCCTTGAAATATGAAAGTTTCTATTTCCAATACAATATATATATATATATATATATATATATATATATATATATATATATATATATATATATACATATATATACACACACACACACACACACACACACACACACATATATATATATATATATATATATATATATTTTACATTTCTGTGACTTGGGTTAATAATGTATAATGTCTAGATAAGTTTCCATATTCAGAGAATCTAATAATATATTAAAATAACCCAGTAATGATCAAGTATGTTGTATGAAACAAACTATTATTCAATATTCCAGTGAAAACTGAACATTATCTACGCTTCTGAAATATGCATGAAGATTCGTCAAGGGTACCAATGACTTCAATGTAAAAAAAAATATTTCAACTTATGAGAACATTGTCTGCATACATAGTGTGTGTGTGTGTGTGTGTTCTCTGTGTAAGGTTATGACGAACACGCTAAATTCTCACGACTGTGATTTGTAGCCATAATACATCAGGTAAGTATACATGATCTAAACCACTTCTTTATTAAAAGGCGCCATAGAGGTTACTAAAATTACCCAGCGAATGCTAGAAAGTCTACAAGTACTATTCAGTTTGCTAAGTATTACATACTGTGACGCTACAATCTAAGCTATATCTGTGCTATGTATGAATATTCGTCATAAAAAATAAAACAAACATACGTGATCATAACTTCATCCTACACGACACTTACTCGTATGTATACGATACGGTCCCACTCCATAGAGGAAGAGGTTATGAGAAAAGTCCACATGTGCTTCGTGTGTTTATGAAGCTGCCTGAACTGTATAGAACCTATTCTGTATATCCCTTTGTGTTTTGCCAACGGAGATACGTCCCCGAGATTGTTCCCTGTATGGCTTATTTCCCCAAAACCATATATCATGACTTTTGCTTACCAGGATATATATATATATATATATATATATATATATATATATATATATATATATATATATATATATATATATATCTTTTATCGTTTTATCATTGGTTTGCTACTACGACTGAAAGCGTGGTAAGCCTTTGAAGATGAGATGATGATGTTGGTGATACGGGGATTTGAGTGACACTCTAAAAGCGGTGATAGGAATTTTAAGGAAAGTTTCAAGACAAGTCAACGAAAACAAAAGAAGGAGATTGGTGCTGCACGCAGACCCGCGGCAGTAGACAGGGAGAAGAAATATGGCCAGGATGAGGGGGGGAGGGGGGAGTGGCAAAGGGAAAGGGAGAGGGAAGGGGGAAGTTAAGGGGAGACGAGAGAGAGGCACGAGGAAGGAAATTCTGGACGAGAAGAGAGTTGTGCACACACACACACACACACACACACACACACACACACACACACATATATATATATATATATACATAAACACACACACACACACACACACACATGTATATATATATATATATATATATATATATATATATATATAGACTAACACCACACACATACACACACACACAAACACAGACTTACACACACACACAAAGAGTATTAAAGACATACATATTTTCATATTTACCCTATTAATGAAAGGAAGTTTTGCTAAAATATGTTTCCAAGATTGTTTTGTATATGCAAAGGCAAATTGGTGAACAAACTACACATACTGTTTGCTGTGCCGTAATGTTTAATCAAGCAGCAACATCTGTACAGTAATTAGGGAATCATCTGTACACTAATTAGGGAAATGAAACTCTGTGATAGTCCAATTAAAATGACAACTGTGCTAATCATACTTGTGAGAGAATATTCAAGTAAAGTGGAGTAAATTCTAAGAAGTAGTTTACATAAAAAACAAAGAAGTTATATGCAAGCAGTCCTACAGACAAATGGTATATAAGTTTCTGATATGACGAACCTTCTTCAGGAATGGACTAAGAAACATAAAAGTCTACGGTAATATCAAATAGCATTTCAATAATGTAGATTCTGTGACAAATTTATATATATATATATATATATATATATATATATATATATATAATATATATAGAGAGAGGGGGGGGTCGCCGATTAATTGAAGCGGCTAGGCTGCGGATGCACTCTGTCTTGCTGTATTTTTTTACCCAGGGCAGTGGGCGGGATACAGGGGTAACCTATCATCCATGAGGAGCTATGATGAGAGGGAGGAAAAGATGGTGGAGAAGAGTAGAATGGGTGGGAGTAGGTACGTACGTCTGACTTGGCTACCTCCCATATAAATGGGGGAGGGAGAAGTTCTTGGTGTGTGTGTGTGTGTGTGTATATATATATATATATATATATATATATATATATAATTGCGCATTCTGAACATACCGCTATGATATATGCATACAGAGTGGTATACGTCGGATATTCCCTTAACAGTAATGAGAAACACGGAAGCTCTGATGGAAGAATATCCACGTGAAATGAAGCCTTACGCAGTCTGGTTACAAGGGCTGTTGTTCCATCTCATTATGCTCTATTATATCCCCAAGTTCCAACAAATATGTGGTAAGAAGTATAATGTGAGATGAAGAATAATTAAACGTTCAAATGATGGCCATCGTTTAGGCTGCACACTGAACATATTACTCACCAAGAACAAAAACAAATGTAGCTTTTCGCATTAAATGAGGTTATTTTGAGTTACAAAAACGCAATAATTAAAAAAATTGAGAGGTTGCATGATTCAAAGAAATTTTGTGAAAACCAAGAACAGATCTTTCATGAGAAAAAAAAAATCCAGCTTCGTACTTTATTGTTTTTTCTTTCTCAAAATTTGGTCTGTAAGCTTCTGACAACTTTATCCAAAGATAACTTTTCAAGCGCTCGCCCCAAAGAAAAGAGAAAAATCTCACTCTTTCCGAATTAACAAAGTATTATCAGTCTCCACTTTTATACTACTCCTCCCATTATCACCACTCTTTTGCTCAGTTCGTGTATAACACTTAAACTAAACGAAGTAGCCTATTTCTGTCCAAAATCTAATCAGCAATGCAGGCAGGCCACTGGATTGGAAGACCTTAATCCATACTCATGGCGTGTCTTTATTTATTTATTTATTTATTTATTTATTTTTACATTTTAAGGAAACATAGAAACAATCGTGAGAATCCAGGTAATCAAGTATGACTAATGATATTCGGTATCATTGTACAATTACATACATGTATTTAAATATATATATATATACATATATATGTATACATATATACATATATATACACATACATATATATATTATATAAATATTTATACACATGTATGTAATATATATATATATATATATATATATATATATATATATATATATATATACCGTATTTCACGGCTTACGAGACGCAATTTTTTCCTAAAAATACCCTGAAAAATGCTAATGCGTCTTCCAAGACGAATGTTGTATTGCAAGGCAACACCCAGGCTCATGTAAGCTTGGACACTTGACCGATAGCGACCTGGATTTGTATGTTGAGTCATTACACTATGATGTTAGCTTATTATTTAATTCAACCTTTTATATTATGTAAACTCAGTACTTAGCTGTTACAAGTATTTCCAATACCATAATCCTTCCTGGAGCCTACTCGGCGTGTGGAGAAAACGGGCCGTTCCCTCGTCTAATAGCAACACACACACACACACATACACACGAACGCACGCAAATGCCAGGTGCCTTTATCAGTTACCACCAGGCTATCACACGTGTCATAAGATTCTTTGTCCTGGAAATTATCACCCATGGCTAATTCATCAAAATGGTTTAGTTATACTATCGCATACAAGCTACAAGTTGTACGATATGCCAAAGAACACTGTAAAAGAGCAGCAGAAAGACACTTTGGACCACCGCCTACCGAAAAAATTATTCGGCAGTGGAGTTTTATATATCTACATCCATATTTTTGAAATTTTCATCTTATTTTTATGAAAATAAAAGCACCCTTGGACAATGAAAAATGTATAGTATATTTACTAATCACCAACCAGTATCATCGCCATACAAACAAAATCGGACAAGTGATTTCGTAATGTAAACAATACGTCCAATACGTCTCGTCCTTGCTTCTTATGTTTTTGTGTTCAGTGGTTGGGTATATGGTGAATATGTTCTTGTATGAGAATGACTTTATTTTTTTTTTCTTAGAAATTTCTTTCAAATATTAGGGTGCGTCTTCCAGGATGCAGCGTGTTGCAAGCCGTAAAATACGGTATGTATATATTATTTAT
>NC_134817.1:36834599-36837099 GCF_046742065.1 Oratosquilla oratoria | reverse complement strand
AATGCCCCATCTATGCAATATTTTATTCGCAGACAAACACAGAGACATTCAAGAAAAATCCTAATCACCGGGGGCAAACACGAAGTGTCCACAGAGTCCGTCACCATCCAGCAGACACCGAGGAATTAATCTCCCTCTGCAGTTTCATACAATCTTTGCACGCAAACATTAACTCGATATTCTGGGAATGGTAAACATGCGCCATATCCACGAGACGATTATTATAATTTTTGTTTTGAACTGCCCAGCCAACAGACCATATATGTCAAGAGTCCTATACAATCAAGACTATACAGACGGCTGTAGCCCTCTCTTTCTGTGGCTGGGAAGTAAGTGAACTAATAGAACCTCCTCTTTCTGTGGCTGGAAAGTAAGTGAACTACTGTAATGTAATCATCTCTATGTGGCTGGGAAGTAAGTGAACTAATATAACCTCCTCTTTCTGTGGCTGGAAAGTAAGTGAACTACTGTAATGTAATCCTCTCTATGTGGCTGGGAAGTAAGTGAACTAATATAACCTCCTCTTTCTGTGGCTGGGAAGTTAGTGAGATAATGCAACCCTCTCTTTCTCTGGCTTGGAAGTAAGGAAATTAACATACCCTCTCTTTTTGTGGCTGGGACGTAAGTAAACTATGTACACAGGATTCCATCGTTATGTGTGCGTGTATAGACATAATTGCTCTTCCGAAAGCACCTTAAAGGGATACGCAATATGCAGTTCATGATCAAATAATGGACTTAGCCTTCAGGCAGGTCATCAATATGCAGCGTAAACAAACCTATTTCATCATTTACAGGAAATGTAGTTTGTTATGATGATTACATCCGGTTACAAGGGTACAGCATTCTCATGGGAGGCCGTTCATTCTTTAAAGAGCAAAAATAAACAAATAAATATATAAATAAACAAATAAATAAATAATATACGTAAATAGAATAAGATAAGAACATATAATGCCTTGATTCAAAAGAAGCCCATTTTTCACTAGGAAGCTTAGATGGTAACAAGCCTTTGCAGAGCCTAACTCGCGCAAGTATATATATATATATATATATAAATCGCGCTCAAAATAAGACGTGACAACTCCGAGTAAACATGACCTAAAGTCATTACTGCAATAATGTTTATTTCTATTTTTGAATATTGTTTACATTTATTTCGAAATACTATGACCAGGAAACATATCTCTTCTTTCTGATGCCCAACCATCAAAAGGCCCGAATGCCCTAATCCTCGAAGGAGATCAGACATAGTTAACGAGGAACCGGGGATGCTCTCTCTCTCTCTCTCTCTCTCTTTCTCTCTCTCTCAAAAAAAAAAAACACTTTCTTACGAGGATGTGGCGCCATTAACAGAGTAGCTTAGTACATATTATGTGATATGAATGCGTACTCGGAAGTTTGTTTGTCTCGCGTTCTCTTAATCATGGGTTCGAGTCTCGCACTACTCTCCGATGCGATTTGTCCCCAAGGATAGAAATAATGGCTATTTGTGTGTGTGTGTGTGTGTGTGTGTGTGTGTGTGTGTGTGTGTGTGTGTGTGTGTGTGTGTGTGTGTGTGTGTGTGTGTGTGTGTGTGTGTGTGTGTGTGTGTGTGTGGTCTCGTGGTCTCGAACAGGTATTACCCTCACGGAAGAGAGCTCAGAGCTCGTAAGGGACCGATCGTTGGATAATACCTATATGCACACACACACACCCAACTCCCAGCCCACGAGAGTTGAGTATCAACTCGTAGCGCAGCTATACTGAAGAAACTTCAGCCGTCACGCTCGCTACCACTGCGCCAGCGGGTCGCGTTGTGTATGTATGTGTGTATGTGTGCGCGTGTGTACACGTACATACACACACACACACACACACACACACACACACACACACACACACACACAAACACGCACAAAAGCGGGGTTGTGAAGGAGGGAGTGGAGGAGGGTGGGTTTTTGGAGGTGTCTACAATCAGGTCACGCTTGGACAACAGGCGTACGTGAGCTTTGTGCTTTCGTTGCTTTGCCCGAATACGTCACGTAACCTCTGCAAAACGAAATAATTCAGTTTAACATATTGCAATGGCCTATGTAGTATATGCACGTAATTGTAATATACTCACGGATCCAGGAGCACATACACATATATTACGAGATACATACATACATACATACATATACACATACATACGTACATACATACATCCATGCATACAAACATGCATACATACGTACGTACAAACATACATACATGTATACATACATACGTACATACAAACATACATGCATGTATACAATCATGCATACATACGTACGTACAAACATACATACATGCATGCATGCATCCATACATACACACATGCATATATACGTACGTACAAACATACATACATGCATGCATATATACACACATGCATACATACATACATACAAACATACATGCATGCATATATACACACATGCATACATACATACATACATACAAACATACATGCTTGTATACATATACATATGCA
>NC_134817.1:36822099-36829599 GCF_046742065.1 Oratosquilla oratoria | reverse complement strand
ACTTCCCCCCCTCTCCGCCGCTCCCCTTGCCCGGACTTCAGCACTGAAGTCCGTTTCCCCTCGGATCCATACTCTGAAGCTTGTGCATCTGGTATTCCCATTGACTTTGCTCCCTGATTAATGTAGTGTACGCTGTAGAAACACAGACGTAGGTACAGCTACAGATGTAGGTGTATATAGCTATGTGTAGACATACATTTGGAGAACACAACCACAGTGTAAGGATTCTTTTCATATTCTAACGTCTCTTCTACATTGAAATTTCCTCAGACGAAATTTAAAAATAAATACCGTCTCGCTTCCGGTATGGAAGAGTTTAAATTTCATTCAGTTCAGTTAGATAATCTCAGCTAAACCCTTCCATACCTAGGGGTCCTTTTTCTTTACACCGACCGCCGTCGCCATGATATGTCATTAAATCCCCGTGATCCTGGGTCACAGTGGATCGCAATGGGCATATCAACCTTTCGAACCATAATCAATCAGATTAAGAAAGCGAAACGTAAACAAATAAACGTAATGTACAATTAGTCTTACTAATAACAACGCTTATTTCGGACTGGCTGCAAACTCTGCCCATTTCAACCCTTTTACACATACTCCTTGACCTCTACACCAAGTTGAGGTCATCCTAACAAGCTCTCTCCAGCATCCCCCATACTCACACTCACCGCCACACCTTTCTCCTAAAACTAAAGCAGCTGATTGGTTCCTATAACACGGGCGTATTACACTGACCAATCAGATACTTTAACGAGAAAAAAAGAGGTGTGGCTACTGTGGCAGGATGTCGTAAAGTAATACAATTTTTTTTTTACTATCTACAAAGAATTTCTGGTAACAGATCAATAGCATAACATAACCAATACGAATTCTAACAACCTCAAGTGAGAAGCTTCCCTGACTTTGGCACTTAAAACACTATTGGGGCCCTTCTGGAATCATTGTGGCTTAATTTTGCTGCGCGGCTTTAGGGTGGAAGAGTGGAAGAGTGGAGGAGTGGAGTTGTGGAGGCGCGGCCGGCATCTGACCACCTCCATTTCCAGGGCGGATATGAACGTGGCTGTAATGGCCTTCCCACTCCCTCTCTCCTCCCGCTTTATATTGAGGACCTTTTACTCCCACGCGCCCAAGTCACGTTACCTTACCCGTGTATTCGAGTCTAAGATGCTTTGTGTCACTGAACTTTCCCTTTTTTCTTCGAAGACCATACTCCCTCGGCAGAAGTCATGTCAAAAACTCTTCTGCTCTTTTTCGTGAGGATAAGGGAGCTTATGTCAAACTTGGAAAACACTTCTCCTTTTTGAAAAAGAAAGCCTGGAATCCCATGCTCCCCCCCCCCACCAAAAAAAAAAAAAAAAAAAAAAAAAAAAAAAAAAAAAATCTTGGCAACTCGGAAGAACCGCCGAGTCAGGACAAGAAGAGGGTCTAACTTCTTGCGGGACCCGAGGCTGTGCTTTGCGATGAAAACCCTAATTGTCGAGGGCCATTATGTTTCCTCAAAAAACACTCGGGGTGCCTCTTCTTCCCCCCCCCCTCCAGAACGCAAACTGAGCTTTTTAGTCTTTTTATTTTGAGTAATTTTGAAGGAATATTAACCCTTCTTGAATAAATTTTTGTGTTCATGCCTAATCATATGTATTTAATGGTTGCTATATATATACATATATATATATATATATATATATATATATATATATACATATATATATTTTTTGCAAATATATCACTTGAACACACATATATATATTATATATATATATATATATATATATATATATATATATATATACCAACCATTAAACATATATAATTAGGTATGAGCATAAAAAATGTGGCTTACACACACTCAAACATTGATATATATATATATATATATATATATATATATATATATATATATATATATATATATATATATATATATATATTATATATAATTTAAACCTGTAAATTGAAACACTTATTTTCAATAACAAATGGCAGGTAATACTGACTCTACATTGTGAAAATAGTATTAAATTACGTGATATTGATACTTATTTTAATATACACACAAATAGACTATGATATCCAGACAAACATTATAAAGTGATGGTTGAGGCTACGCAGAGACTACACACACACACACACACACACACACACACACACACACACACACACACACACACACACACACACACACTCAGACAATACATGAGTTCAAATATAAATATATTAGGAAATCAAATATAAAAATTAAGTTGGAACTGTATATGAATTCTAGTCTAGGTATGATAGAAAAATGGAGAATAGGAGACGGAACCCAGCGAGCGTTGTTCTTGTCCTGTATATTATAATTAGATAAACACAGACACAAACACACACACACACACACACACACACGCACGCACACACACACACACACACACACATATATTCGAGCCCTTCCAATCTCTCAATATCTTGAGGGTACAGCGTCATCTGTCCCCTCCCTCCTCCCCCCACCCTCTCCCCCACATTGCAAAGTGAGATAATGCTTCTGAAATGGTCACTGAAAATTAAGCGTTTGTTTGTTTGTGTGTTAGCATCCCGAAAATTAATGTCTTCACTTTAGTTTGAAGATTGTTCTCCGAATGAAATTTGTTTTGCTTCCTTCGCTAGGAGGGCGTCCAAGAAGAATTAAGTTAAAATAATCTTAAATAGAATATGATGGAATAAAATAAAACAAAGTAAAACAGACATAACTAAGCAAAAAATCAAGATAAGATGAAATAGATTAAAACAGAAAATAGACTAAATAAAAGACAAAGTCAAACAAGAGCAAAACAGTTAAGTTTGACTGCATGACCATTTACAAAGGACTAAACAGTTCTTTATCCAACCATTTCCCCCTACGCCCCTCCCCCCCTACGCCCCTCCCCCCCTACGCCCCTCCCCCCTCTACGCCCCTGTTCTCGGTCTTCCTATTTCCTCTCTTGTTCCTCCTCCTCCTCTTCTTCCTCCCTGTCGTCCTCCCTCCTTCTTCCTCATCTTCTTCCTCTCTGATACCCAAAACCTTTATTACAGGTTAAACCTGTCCTTGTCTAGGATTATCCCTACTTTTTCATAATAATTATGATTTTTTTTTTCCTTTTTCCTTACTTCCCTTGCAAGGAACGAAAAGCATACACACACACAACACACACACACACACACACACACACACACACACACACACACACACACAATGTGCATATAAACACGCACACACGGAACATGGAGAGCGTAATCTGTAGGTAGTGTTAGGAGATGCACAGATCACGAGGAACACACGCCAATTTACAAACATGTGCGTGTGTGCGTGTGTGTGCGCATGCGTGCGTACATAGACCTTTCGCTCGAACATAAACACAGATACACGACGCACGCACACAACACCCTTATACGTACACAAGTGTGCTCATGCGCGCACATGTACACAGGACACGTGGTCGAACATGTGCACACAATATTGCAAATATGTGTACACAAGCATTACGCACACGCACTTATGTGTACGCATACGCACGCACGCGTGTGCGCAAGTTGGCTTACATACATGTATGCACAAGAGCATTTGCACCTAGGCCGTAAGCTTGTGCACGCGAGCACAAACACAAACACACACACACACACACACACACACACACACAGAGAGAGAGAGAGAGAGAGAGAGAGAGGAAGAGATACACACGCACACAAATAGATACACATAATGTCCCCTTTCAATCTTCAATTTCCTCATCGTTGTAACCTTTAATACTTTCCCTCCCCACCTTTTTTGTAATTCCTCTCTCCTTCCCCTCTGGTCTTCCTTTGATGTCCTTCCCCCTCCCCCTCCCCCCTCATCGAACGTCCGATCTTCCCACCTCACCAATTAATTTCTTCGTGTCTTTTCTTCCCATTGGAAAAAGAATGTTGAATACTTTTATCTTTTACTATTCCTCTACAGTGCCATCCTTCCTATGTCCCGACTTCACCAACTCTGTGACTACACATCTCGTATTGTTCACATAGATAGAAGTGTGTGTGTGTGTGTGTGTGTGTGTGTGTGTGTGTGTGTGTGTGTGTGTGTGTGTGTGTGTGTGTGTGATTTACTGAGGTTAATATGAGAACATAGGAGGACTGTACGTTATGTCACTGCAATAAAAGTAGGTTATGTTTCTTATATCTAGTGGGGCGAGGTCAGATTGCTATAAAGCGCCTTGTCACGGACACACGTCCGTTCCCCATCACTGCCTGACTCTGTGTGTGTGTGTGTGTGTGTGTGTGTGTGTGTGTGTGTGTGTGTGTGTGTGTGTGTGTGTGTGTGTGTGTGTGTGTGTGTGTGTGTGTGTATGTATGTATGTGTGTGTGTATGTATGTGTGTGTGTATGTGTGTGTGTGTGTGTGTGTGTGTGTGTGTATGTGTGTGTGCGTGCGTGTATTCTTTGAATAGTGTACTGCCTACATCGATTTCTGGTTGTTGTTCACAGAGTATTTCTTTGGCAAGATTCCGTAACGTATCCGATGTACGTGCATCGTACACATTGCAGTGAGAGAATGTTGCAGGTTGCAAGTGTGTAAATGACATAAATTATAGTGCAATTGACCTTTAAACGTGTGAATAGTGTGTCTTGGTTGGATTCAAATTTTAAAAATATCTACAGTAATCAGAGTCCCGGAAACTAGATTATGAAAATGCGTTGTATAGATTTGTGTACTCACTTATCTTTTTCTTTTGTGGTTTCTACACGAAAGGTAAAAAAAAAATATATATATATTTTAAGTGTTGTGTAACTTAGGATGACGGACTTGATGATATGAGTCTGTCTGTATTGGGTGCGACCGCCTCGCAAGTCTACGGGCTGTTGCCTCCTTCTCTTGCGTCACTCCCACGGGCAAGTGACATTCCGTGGGGTGCCTTTCATCTGACCAGCCCTTGGGGAGCGGACGAAGGACAAGGCAGTCTATTCCCTCTGACATTAATTTTGACCAAATAACCGAAAAATTGTCTGACAACTAAGAGAATTTTGGTGACTGTGTGTGTGAAGATTAAGGCAACCGTTTCTTTCTGACAATAATTTTGACTAAATAACCGAAGAGTTGTCAGAAAACCACAAGAGTTTTTGGTGGCAAGGCGTGAGGCTATGGCTGCATAATACTACGGAAACTGAAATAACATTAGAAACTTTTATATCAATCGAGGCGTTGAAATCTCTGAAGGTTTTTCAGCCACAGAGTAACTGTAGTTGACAAACATGTCTGTAATTACAGCTGTTCATCATGAACATGACATTGTCGGAAAGGTGAGGTCTCAAGGTCTTGTCCTCAAGTTACAAGGTTCTTCTTCCGGAGTTTGAGAGGAGGTCTTCTTCAGGAGTTCCGGAGGCACGTCGTGGCTCACTGAAGACGAACTTTTTCTTCAAGAAGAATTTCGTTCCCGTAATCGTGAGGAGATAAAAATAATAAATTCCTTAATTACACCACGGAAGCGGCAATGGAAAATGACAATGTAGGGAGATGTTTTGTAGATTTTTGTAACAATTACTTAGCACAGCATGTAAATGAATAATAAAAAATAATAAATGATAATAATAAATAATAATAGATAATAAATAATAAATGATAAATAATAGGTAGTAAATAAATACACAAAAACATGTGCAGCCCCTAGGGTAAATACATACATATGCATGTATATTTGTCAGTATGAATGCACTATATGTGTGCATGTGTGTATGTATTGCATGTATAATGAATACATTGCATGTAAAGGACATATTACGTATATTGCATGTATATGTGTGTATAATGAATGACACGGAGATGAATAAAATAGACTAACGATGGCCATCATTAAACAACATGTACGAATCAGTAAGGAAGGTGGTAAATATTTATTTTATAATTTGAGACCGGCCCGACCAGGGACGTCGGCGCGGACGCTTGGCCGGACCCGTCTGGCCGGGTCTAACCGCTGATGAATGACGACCGCGCGGGCGGAGGCGATTAGGTTATTCCGAGTTGGGCACCGGCGCCACTGTCATCAATCTCGCTGTGATGATGAACACTTTGCAGCCGCCACGGCCAGGGGCGCCCGCCGCCACTCCCGCTTTCGCTTTTTCAATGTCATCGTCGCCATCGTCGTCGTCGTCATCTTCAGCGTCGTCGTCAGCAACATCGCCATCATTTGTATCATTGTTATCATCATCATAATCAACATCCTTCTCCCCTCTTCCTCCTCCTCATCTTCATCTTCTCCTCTCCCTCCTCCTCCTCCTCCTCCTCCTCTTCATCATCATCTCCCACTCTTCTTCCTCCTCCTCATCTCAATCTTCACCATTTCATTTTCATCACTATTTCAGTCTTTAGCATTAGCATCGTTACCATCATTTTTATCATCTTCATCATCATCTTCATTATGATCAGCTTCATCTTCACCGTCTCAATCTTCAACATCATGTCACCCTCACCTTAGCCACATATAAATGTGTCATTTATGGCCTTAAAAAAGCCATATGGGGCAGCGATGTGGAGAGTTGTAAAAAGCGAGCGGAAAATTTTTGAGTGTGGTGGAAAAATGTATAAAAGGAAGGAGAGGTGGGTGTAGGAACTAGGCAAACGAAGGCAATACTATGGGGGTAAGGGGGGGGTTCTGACCTTGTTCCACTCAGCAAACACACACACGCGCACACACACACACACACACACACACACACACACACACACACACACACACACACACATATATATATATATATATGTATATATATATATATATATATACATGCATATGTGTATATGTCCACAGCATTCACGCACATATTTTCAATAAAACGTACACATGCATATATATATATATATATATATATATATATATATATATATTATATATATATACATATATATATATATATATATATATATATATATATATATGCATATCTCTTTCTATGTAAGTATTCAGTAAGTTCTCTATACATCACACACACATTTCTATGTTTTTTTTTTCCGTCCTTTTCCCCGGTACTTCAAGGTCGTGGACGGGAACTGTATCTGTGGGTAAGATAAAGAAGAAGAAGAAAAAGAAAAATGAAAAAGGAGAAGAAAAATGAAGAAGAGGAAGAAAAAGAAAATGAAAAAGGAGAGGAGAAATGCAGAAGAGGAAGAAGAAGAAGAGAAAGAAGAAGAAAAAGAAGAGAAAGAAGTAAAACAAGAAAAAAATAGAAACAAAAAATGAAAAAAAGTATAAACAATCAATGGAAGAAAAAAGAAAGAGAAGACGAAAAAGAGGAGCTAAACTCCTTCAGTTGTAAAGACACATAACCATCGACCCATTTTCTTCTTCAACCAAATGACCTTGTTTCACATATAAACGGTTTCCGTTCTTGTGGACGGTGAAGACGCCTTCCAAGGGGTCGTTTCCTACATCACAAGACGTCTTGGGTTCAACTTAAAGGTTCTGTCGTCATAAAAAGAAGATGGGGAAAGAATATTCACACCTCAGTGAAACGGTCG
>NC_134817.1:36804599-36817099 GCF_046742065.1 Oratosquilla oratoria | reverse complement strand
ACACACATAAAAGAGGAAAGAGAAAACATATATACGTACAACCACCCACACAGAAACGCAACGCATGATACAAACTGAAGAGTACGTGGGTGTGTGTATGTATGGGTGTGTGTGGATAGGTGTGTGTGTGTGTATGTGTGTGTGTGTGTGTGTGTGTGTGTGTGTGTGTGTGTGAATGTATGTGTGTGTATGTATAGGTTTAGGTGGATAGGTGTGCGTGCGAATGTGTGTGTGTGTGTGTGTGTGATTCACCACAGCCTTGGACCATGTGTTGGGCTCGCGATCGACAGCTTTTGTCCTCCCGGATAAGAGCTCATATATGGACCGATCTGTGTGTGTGTGTGTGTGTGTGTGTGTGTGTGTGTGTGTGTGTGTGTGTGTGTGTGTGTGTGTGTGTGTGTGTGTGTGTGTGTCTGTATGGGCGTGTGTTTGTGTGTGTGTGTGTGTGTGTGTGTGTGTGTGTGTGTGTGTGTGTGTGTGTGTGTGTGTGTGTGTGTGTGTGCGTGTCTCCCGTGGAGCAAGCATTACAATAAGTCACCTAATGTTTTCTCCAACTAGTTGTGGAATTCACCCAACAGCCATAGGGCATATCATATCATACACCTTCACGAAGTCCAGACATTTTTAGAAGTCTTCTCGTAAATTCAAAACATAACAAACTCTTATTCTACGTACATGTTATCATTATTTGCTCTTTAGAAAGTTCAACCTAGGCGAGGATTCATATCAGACGATCAATATCCACTCCTCATGATCATGTAAACTCGATGGCTTTTGAAAAGAGAGAGAGAGAGGGGGAGAGAGAGAGAGGAAAAAAGAAGTCTACTGTTTAACTAAGTTAGCAAAGGAATGAATGCAAGTTAGCCACTAAACGAGTAAGAGTGGGCAACGTGTATTTTTGTGTGTGTGTGTGTGTGTGTGTGTGTGTGTGTGTGTGTGTGTGTGTGTGTGTGTGTAGGCATTTTACGTAATTTATCTAAATGTAATATCCAGGAAAGGATCTAAGCTTTTGAGGTAATATATATTCATACAATTCTAGATGGAATTACTTATGTGTGTTTGTTTGAATATATATGTATATATGTATATATATATATATATATGTATATGTATATATGTATATATATATATATGCGTGTATATATGTATATATATTATATATATATATATATGTATATATATATATAATATATATATGTGTGTGTGTGTGTGTGTGTGTGTGTGTGTGTGTGTGTGTGTATACACAATAACACATGAGAAGCAATTCCATCTGGAATCGTTTGAAACCACCATTGCCTCATCACACTTCTGTTTAGGAAACGCATCAAGACTTCTGCAATCAAGTACAAACACATCCACAGCTCCCTCGAAAACAATTCATCTCAAACCTTCCATCCCCGGCAATATCCCCAACATAATCATATCCAACTTAGTTCTTGTTTTCGGTTATTTCATCTTTTCCTTCGGAAAAAAAAAACAATCTTTCATAAGGACACCTCATCGCTTGCCTGCCACTTGGCCATCCCACGCGTTCTCAGCCCTCTTCTTCAGCACCTCCCGCCTCCCTCCCTCTCTCCCTCCCTCCCTCCTCCCTTCGTTTGCACCCTCACGCTACCCGAGGAAAGAAACGGAGGGCCGTCAATAGTCACGCTACACGCGAGTAGGATCATCAATGTTCACATGCGTGATCCACGTTACCCCGGCAATGCACACCATCACCCTATCATCTCAAAGATAATGGAATACAAAAACCACAGCATAAGAAGAAGCATACAGCATAATCTCCCCGTGACCTACGCAGAGCATGCTCGAAGAGCGTGGCACGTGTCAACAGAATATCATAATGACAGGTACTTTCCTGGTCTAGCATCAGAATAAGTAGACCCGTGTAACTGAGACCTGGGATCATGTTAACTGAAGCTATGGCTTCGGTTGAAGAGAGGCTATATGAGAGACTAAGGGAGTTTGTAAGGCCGTGCCTATGGACACTGTTGGCGGGGCGGGGATGGTTTCCAGGAAAAATGAGGAGAGTGTTGCCATGGAAACTGTAGTGGCATTATGTAGCGGTCGGCAGAGCTCCCGGTACACTGGTGTGTAAGCACTGCTCTTTCAAAACAACAGAAACATGGTTTGTCATTGTACAGAGTAAAAGGAAAAGAATTTTTGAAACTTATATAGACGTAGGATTGAGATAACATCAGTCAATTGGAAAGGAATGGCCTATACTTATCCTGTATACACACTTGAGCGCATGCACATACACACGCATACACACACACATATATATTACACACACACAGATGTACACACGCACACACACACACGCACACACACACACACACACACACACACACACATTAAATAGGTTCATAATAATAATACGAACTAAATATGATCATGAAACATTACAACATAAGAAAAAAATTGGCTTATCCGAAGTGACCAACCAAGATTTCCGTTAACTCCCCCCCAAAAAAAAAAAAAAATAAATAAAAGAAAAAAATAAACAAAATTAAAGAAAATGCACTTGCATAAGACACACACACACACACAACCAACAAGATGGCGCCACGGGGATGAATAAAATCCCCTGACGGTAGCCAGAATAAAAGGGGAAGTGGCACCCGGCACGGAAGGTGTTAGAGAGCTTTTGTAATTGAGTGGATCAGGATCCTTGGTTTGGTAGCCTTCCCTGGGCATAAAGGAAACCTTTCGGCCGGTCGCCTATGACTCGTCAAGACTTTTATTTCTTTTTTAGGTTTGTATAACACGTATACCTGCTCTCTTGCAAGATGCACAGTACATTTTATATATATATATATATATATATATATATATATATATATATATATATATATATATATATACGCATACATATACGTACACATACACGGTACGCCAAATATACATATTTTACTTGAAATTCAGAGAATCAGTACGACTGGTTCCATGTATTCATGCCTGCCTCAGCCTCTATTCTCTTTAAAAGCTATTTACATACACCATTGCATTAAGGCTCAAACGCTATTACGCTTGCCTGAAATATACATAAAGCTTAAGTCGACATCAGATGTACAAAATATCCTCACAAAAGATAAAGATATGTATTTAGACTTTCATAAACAACGCTGAGGTGGAGATATTTCTATTAAACGATACCATTAGAAAAATTCCTTATATGTGCAGAAGAGATATTTTAAATTAAAGATAGGAAAGGCGGCTCAGGACTATACGATATAGCGAGAGCAATTATGAGCCTTATGGCCAGAGGACATAAGACCGATATTGGCGATGGTGTATGAACTAAAATCCCGCAATTTGGGATAACTATATATAGGCAAATCATTAAACGAATCACGTACACTTGAAACACTGAGTAAAGTGAAAATCAAATCTACATAGCGATGTACACAAGAGTTATCACACGCGAACACAAACAGCGTTGTAACATACGAGTGTATGTTACTTGTACTAAGATGACATAGGGAGAGTGATGCGCGGTTTCGTTGTTTACTTTATTCTAGTGAAGTATGTGTGTCAGAAACAAACGTGGTATGGTCCCCAAGCGGGGGACCGACCGCAAAGGCATAGTGACGCGTAACAAGTAGAGTACAGAGAACTCACTCGCTGACTGACCTGCCCGCTAGGGGCAAGCAGTATATATATATATATATATATATATATATATATATATATATATATATATATATACAAGGGACTGACCCGACACCATGACCAGACACGACATAATTGCGGTGACCCTTTCTGGCCTTTCCGACCTTTGAGTCAGATCAACTACCACATAACTCTACAATGTATGAACTTTGCACTTTACACACAAGCATGCTTGCGGAGTACATGTACACCGCAGCGACACACAGACTAACACGACTTACAGGAGAGCTTGCAAGGGGACAATTCTTTTTTAGCAGGTTCCTTTCCCGACTTCGAATACTTTGGGTGATTCCATGGATCTCCCACCATTTTATTTTGATTTTGTGAATATTTGTTATTTTGCAAAAAAAAAAAAAAAAAAAAAAATGTCAAAGAAGGTGAGGTTAAATTTAGTTAGGTTAGGGTAGACCAGGTTAGGCAAGGTTAGGTTAGGTTAGGTTAGGTTAGATTAGATTAGCTTAGGCTAAGGTAGATTAGGTTAGGCTAGGTTAGTTTAGGCTAAGCCAGGTTACATTATGTTAGGCTAGATCAGGCCAAGTTAGGTTAATTTAGAATAAGTCAAGCTAAGTCAGTTAAATGCAAGGAAGGACGAAACCGTATTAGAAGTGTCCTTTGGGAAAGAATTCCATCACTGCAGAGAGTTCTTGACCATCACGGGATGACCGGCTAACACTGCAACATTGAATTCTGCAATCGGACCTATTCACGTGCACTCAACACTGACCTTTGCCACAGTATGCAACCGATGCAAAGCTGCCACTCTACCGTCAATGGAAAACTACGTAAATTAAGTAATAGATAAATGAATAAGAATTGAAAATAACGAATAAATAAATTGATAGATATATTAATAAAATGGATTAATGTGAGTGTGAGTGAAATTGCGTTTGCCATTGCGAAGAGAGAGAATTTCGATTTGTGATTTTACAATCAGAAATTCTATGCAGTATTATATTCCAATCTTAAGCCTATTCTTAGTGTCTCTGTGTGTGTGTATAAACCTGTGTGTGTGTCTGTGTGTGCGCGTGTGTCCGTTTGCGTTCATGTGTGTTAATGTGTGCCTGAGTTTATACTGATTTGTGGGTGTACAGGTGTGATACAGTGTACCTTCATTTGTGAGCCTTCAGTGCAACAAGGACATCAAGTCGGCGAAACACAAACAAACACTCACACGCGTGTTTGCTGTTGTCCACAGCAGGTGTCGAGGGACACAGGAAAAAATATAATTCAATTATTCTTGGTTGCGGCCCCATTCCGCAAATGTAGTCAACAGTGAGTGTTGCGACACGAGTAAACAATTAAGCATTTAAAAACAAATAACGATAATTTACATGTGATTTGTCGAACAACGTATCCAAAAATGAGTTGCCACACTTGTTTTATACTATCTAATTCCGAGCTTAGTATGGTCTCTCGTTTATGTGTGCGTCCTAATTGGAACAAAAGTACTGAGAATATGAGTGAATACACTCATATATTAATGTAAGTTTATGTAGATGTGTCATATATGCGTAGGCCCACATGTGTACATACAGACAGTATATACATATATACATACATACAGACAGTACACACACACACGCACATACACACACACACACACATACACACACACACGTATGCAAGAGTAACCACGAGAAAAGAGAAACATGAAGGTTTTATAGTATTACACCCTCAGTAGTTGAATACGCTTGCAATAAAAATGTAAATATACAAAAGCTATTTGTTTCCTCAAGTTTCTCATTCTTAGTGGTTACTATTGCATTTATAAACAGAACCTGTGGATGCTATTGTATATATATGCATACATACATGTATATATATATATATATATATATATATATATATATATATCTGTGTGTGTGTGTGTATATATATATGTATATATAAATATATATATATATATATGTATATATAAATATATATATATATACATATGTGTGTGTATATATATATATATATATATATATATATATATATGTACATGTATATATATATATGTGTGTGTGCTTATATATATATATATATATATATATATATATATATATATATATATATATACAGGTATATATATATATATATATGTACACATTTATTTATTGGTAGAGTGCAGCCACCTGAGAGAAATCTCCTGTCGACTAATTAAGAAACAATTAGCTTTGAAGTTAATTACGCCAAAGAACGAAACAGTTCATTACAGTAATTTATTTTTTCTTGTTCCCAGATTTCTTACTATTTCGCTTTCTTTTTATTTTCTAACATTAATCCTACATTTCCTTATTTTCTAAATCATGTTCAAAATATAAAATGAATAAGGAAACATTAATAATGGTTTAACAATATATAGAAAGCTCACTGGCCTAGCGGGTTAGGGCGTCGTTACTTGCGGTGAAGTTAGAGGGGATGGCGGCTCGAACCCTGCCACCGGCGAAGTTGAACCTAGGGCATGGTTCATTAAGTTCCACGATACAAATTTCTCTGTAAGAGGCACCGTCCTAGCCTCCAAGTAGTAGGGAGATTGTGACGTTAAACCATATCTTCAAGAATATATAAATCTTATCTATTTTTATATATGTATCACTTTGCTATCCATCTATGCCTTTATTCCTATCTTCACTTTGCAGAATACTTAATTTACTTTTAATTTCGTTAATTATCCTTCTTGTTCTACACAGTATATGTGAAATGAAAACACCGTATTATTCTCGTCTAATATATTCACTGGTGATGATAACATAGAATAAAATTTTATCAAGTAAAATAATCAAGAAAACATGTAAAATAATAAAAAGGATTAAAATTAAATAATAATATAGAATAAGACATATTCGTATCAAATTGATATTTCATCATCCACAATCATTACGATAGTGAAAATAAAATACAATAAAATAATATGACATGAAATAAGTTTGAATAAAATATATTCACATCAAATCGATATTGTATTATCTATAATTAATCATTACGATTGGCATAATAAATAACATAAAATAAAATAAAATATTATGAAACAAAATAGAACAAAATGTGTGTCAAATCGATGCTATGTTATCCATAATCATTAAGTTAATCATAACACATAACATCATGGTATATACAAAATAGTTTGTAGAAATAATCGATATCTGAAAATTGGGCATGATGTCACAACTGAGGACCAGCCAATCAGAAGAGGCGACATGACGTCACGACTAAGGACCAGCCAATCAGAAGAGACATGACGTCACGACTGAGGACCAGCCAATCAGAAGAGACATGACGTCACGACTGAGGACCTGCCAATCAGAAGAGACATGACGTCACGACTGAGGACCAGCCAATCAGAAGGCGACATGACGTCACGAGTTGTTTACTGTGATATAGAATGAGGAAAAGATGTGTTGTTTTGTTGAACAGAATGTTAAGTTATTGAACGATGAGCAGCTGAAGGCCGCTAAAGGCGAAGCCGTGCACCCCGGAAAAGCCGTGACGGGCACAGCCCGGGGCTGCTAATATAAAATGAAATAAAATAAGATGGAATGTAACTGTATCAAAATCATATTGTATTACCCACTATCATAACGATACTGATAAAAAAAACAACCCATAAAATTAGATATATCCGTATTAAATCGATATTGTATTATCTACACTCATTATGATAGATTCCCTATATTTGAATTAATTTTTTGACGCTCAGTAGGATAATATTTTTTACACTTTCATTACAGCAAAGTCCTCTCAATTGAATAAAATCGTCTGACGATAGCTAGCGTAAAGTCCGTAACGGGCGTCAATATCTAAAGTACTTCGAGATTTTTTTTTTTCTTCTTATTCTCGTTGTCATGGAAACTTATTTTTTTTCAGTCGCAGGCTTCTTCTCTTCAGTCTTTTTTTTCATAAGCCTTTTTAATACCACCAACGGCTACTTAAAGAAGAAAAAATGTTTATCATATCATCTTTAGCAGTTCATGCATTTAGTTCAAAAGGTGCACAATATGAATAATGTTGACTCTTTACAGTCCTTTCCATTTCACTCTCTCTCTCTCTCTCTTTGGGGGGGGGCGGGTTGGCGGGAGAATGGCTCTACATCCGGCGTCTTTCCCGCCAAAAGTGACCTCTCTTGGCGTAACTTATCGTCCATTTCTATTCCGGCGTGGCTAGAAGGAGATAGCCCACATCCTTCATCCTTAATCGTAACTGGTAAATCGGACACTATTCTCCCGTATTCTGAAATCTCACTTAAGTCCTGGAAATTTTCCAATTGATCATTCTTTGTCACTGAAATACTGACAATAACCTACTTTATAATATCTTCGTATTCTTAAAACTTACTTAAGTTTTGGGGACCCCGTATTCTTAAGTCTTAATTATGCACTATGTATGCCCCACTTTGTAATCATCCCGTATTCTTAAACCTTACGTGAATACGGGGAAAGCTGTTATTTACTATCTCCCCATATACTTTGTCCTTATTCAAGTATTACTAATGTCCCACTTTATGATTGCCTCATATTCTTAAACTAAGTTATCTAAACCCATGGCGAACGAAATAAAAAGGACATGGTTTTACTAAGGGTCGAAACAAGATCAGGTCAGTTTACTTCCGGGAAGAAAACTAACGACATGACGTCATGGAGGGAAGCAAGATGTCAACAATGCTTCCCCGCGCAGCAGTGATGAGGTCGAAAAATACAAGTCAAATATTATATTTCATGACGTCACACCGTTAGAACATAAGAATGGGGGAGAATTTAAGAGACCATAAGTCCTATACTAGGTAGTTCCATGACTGTTACCACCTGTCATTCCAGAAAAATATGACGTCACTCCTTGCGCGAAGCGAGGACTGACGTAATATTTTTCTGGTGTTTGATCAAACATTTTGGTGTTTTATGATTTTTTGTTTTATTTGACCAATTGACAAGAATCTTGACATCGGATTTTAATGGGTTAAAACAACCGATCGTTTTAGCGCGCATTACATGGTTACTAAGTCTATTCTATTACTTGACCACTCTATTGGCAACCCAGTTATTGCCTATTTCCTTCTTAAATCTAAATTTATTTAATTCAAATCCATTACCCTGTTCATTTTCACGATTTTCTTTGAACAAAGACGAACCTCATCATCCATCAATAATTCTGAGTTCATAATTCTCTCCAACTTTAGCAATAACAATTCATGATTTGCTGGAAGAGATTTATTGCAATGCTTTTTCGTGTCTAGCTCAGTTAGCGTGTTTTTTTTTTTTTGACACCCTGTACATCTGAAATGCATCATAGACTTAGAAGAATAGGGAGGAAGAGGAGGGGAAGGGGGAATAAATGGAGAAGGAAGGAAAGGGGAAGGAAAAGGGGAAGAAGAGGTAGACAAGGATGCCTAATGGATAGGAACTTATTGAGAAGGGAGAGATGAAAGGAGAGGAAGAGGAAGAGGGAGAGGGGGAGAGGAAGAGGAAGAGGGGAAAAAGAGGGAGAGGGAGAGGAAAAGAGAGAGGGAGATGGAGAACGGCGGACGAAGAGGGAGAGTGAAGAAGAAGAAGGTAAGGGCGAAATTAAAGAAGAGAAAGAGAGGAAGAGAGGAAAAGAGAGAGGGGGAGATGAAATGGGGGAAAGTGAAAGGTGAAGGGAGGAAGAAAGAGAAAGAAGAGCGTAAAGGAGAGACAAGAAGAGAGAGTGGGAAAGAGAGACAAATATGACTGTACTTGTGTATTCAAGTATTTTTGTGTATACGTTCAGAAAAGATCGTTTCCCAATATGTGCCTCTCCCTGGTGTGTGTGTGTGTGTGTGTGTGTGTGTGTGTGTGTGTGTGTGTGTGTGTGTGTGTGTGTGTGTGTGTGTGTGAGCAGAGAAGAAAGCATACAAGGAGGAACAATCCAACGAAAGAATTATCATATAAATTTAAAGGCACATATAATTTACAGCGAATATCGTCTTTTCTAAACACAATCAAGCGTCAGAGCTTTAGATAAATAAAAAAAGATAATAAATCAATTAATAAGTAAAAATAAAATAAATAATAATGATAATGATAACTAAAATAGAGATATAAACAATAATAATAATAATAATAATAATAATAATAAAAACTATCTGGAAATAAAAAGTATTCTCATCAATCTTCATAAACAAATTTTCTTCCATTTTCCCATCTCTTTTTATATTTTGTTTATTTTCTATTCAGTTTCGCCTTACTTTGTTTTATTTCGTTTCATGTAATTAATTTTGCTTCAGTTTTGAAAAAAAAGATAAAGCGCATTTATTTTCAGTGTCCCTCACACGTTCCTTTAATTTTGACAAGAATGTAAAAAAAGAAAAGAAAAAAAAATAGTACCAAAAAAAGAAATAAAGTACAATAGATAAATAAATGAATAGATAAATAAATAATTAAATAAACGGACACGGACATCCTATTTCCGTTCATTTATATAATTTCCCAACGAACGCATAGACGCAATGAGCTTTTGGCCGATGATACGCACCGATATTCACAAACACGCGTGGTCGGACGCACAAGGCGCCCCGGCCCAATCCTCGAACACAAACAGAACGCAGTACACTTTGAGCTTCGCCCGCTAACATTGTTTTGGATGTTCTCTTGGTCAACTGCATCCGACGCCGCTGCCGCTGCACAACTCCCAACCTGCTTGCCTGCTGCCCTCACTTTACTATATTCGCCTCTCTCTCTCTCTCTCTCTCTCTCTCTCTCTCTCTCTCTCTTTTATTCGTTCCTGACATGAGGCTGTGTGAGGCTACGTGGGAGAGTATTTGTGGGAATGGGTATAAGCTTGCGAGAATATGCATGAGTGTTCCTTTCTCTCTCGGTCTCTCTCTCTCTCTCATTCTCTCTCTCTCTCTCTCTTTCTCTCCCTCTCTCTTTCTCTCTCTCTCTGATTCGCGTGTTGAACTCGTGATCGACAGCTATTTCCCTCTCGGAAGAGGGCTCAGATCTCATATATGACCGAGCTATGGGTGCTGATGTGACCTTACACACACACACACACACACACAACTCCCCACCCACGAGTTGGAGTAACGACTCGCAGCGCAGTAATACTGAAATTATTTCCGCCCTGGATGGGATTCGAACCCTGACCTCTGTAGCGGTAGCCAGTAGGAACTCTATCAACCGCGCCATCGAGTGTGTGTGTGTGTGTGTGTGTGTGTGTGTGTGTGTGTGTGTGTGTGTGTGTGTGTGTGTGTGTGTGCATGTGTGTGCGTGTATTTGAGTGCATGCAAGCAACTTCATGTGCCTGCAGTGTCTGAGCGTGTTCGCGTGAGCCTAAATTTGATCCCGTGATGGTCCACGTCCTTGTGAACGAGGTTTTGTTGTGTATGTGTACTTGTGTGTGTGTATGTGTGAGCATGTGTATGAAACCGTGTGTGTGTGTGTGTGTGTGTGTGTGTGTGCGCGTGCGTACGTGAGTTTATAACGAAGAATATCTTGTCCTTATTCCCCTTTGAAATCTTAGAAAGTTCTAGATGATATTTCGTACGTTTCTTGCCATGCAGCGTGTAGGCATATGTTATGTTGATGACTACGACCTGCTTTCGCATAAACTCTGGTATTTTATGCCCATATTAGGTCAAAACTTGAACATGAGTTCCATTTAACCATCTGGGTATTCAAGGTAACCTGGTCTTCCCTGTCGCTGATTAAGCCACGTTTTGCTCAGTGTGATTATCGCTCAACGATATAATCGTTCATGCCTCAACGATGATCGTCAGACGATTGTTTAGAGCACGAATCCACTGTTTTTGAAAGGAGCTGTTTTGCTTTGAGCTGCCAAGTACGAGGTTGGCCGTTTTAACCGAAATTTCCAGCTCATTTACCCACACAAGATGCAAGGTTGGATGCGCGTCACTGGCAGTAGGCTAATATGTAATCGTAATGAGGAAAACATACCTTTATGTCCACACGTGTTCGTTGCTACCAGTGCAGTGTGGAGACACTTGGATGGTGATATATATATATATATATATATGTATATAAATATATATATATATATAATATATATGTATATATATGTATATGTATACATGAATATATATAATATATATATAATATATATATGTATATATATATATATATATACTTATATATATATATATATATATATATATATATACATATATACATATATATACATATATATATATGTATATATATATGTATATATATATATATGTATATATATATATGTATATATATATATATATAATATATATATGATATATATATATGATATACATATATATATATATATACTATTCTGAGTTCGTATTTCCCCCATCCTCTCCCTTCTCTTGTGTCTCCCTCCATTCTTCTCTTTGTCCTTCATAATACATATGTATATATATATATTCTTTTTTATTCTGTTTCCTTCTTCGTAGTCATCACATCTCATATTTTTCTATCGTTTGGTCCTCGATTAATTCTAGTGGAAATTTATTCTATTTATCTTTTTGCTATCTTAACGTTCGTACTTTTAAAACTATAGTAACGCATTATATGCACATTCATATAAATTAGGTGATAATTAAAATAATATTAGCTGAAACACAAGAAAAAGAGGGAAACAAAACGGACGAGTTGCCAGATCGTGAATTATATTATTGAATTATATTGCAAAAAAAAAAAAAAAAAAAATAACCTTGCTGCAGGAAATATGAAAAAATTCAGTTAGCTATATGATATATAATAAAAATAGTGAGCTTCCATTATTCATAAAATAATGACACCCCGTCAGTGAATAACGAGTCTACAAACTTATTACGTAAAAATAAAGTGGAAAACACACACATTCATACACACACACACACACACACACAGACACAC
>NC_134817.1:36787099-36799599 GCF_046742065.1 Oratosquilla oratoria | reverse complement strand
TATATATATATATATATACTGTATATATAGGTATACATATATACATATATATATATACTGTATATATATGCATACATATATACATATATATATATATATATATATATGTGTGTGTGTGTGTGTGCGTGTGTGTGTGTGTGTGTGTGTGTGTATGTGTGTGTGTGTTGTAACTCAAGTTTGATTTGATCTAAACACCTGTGTTTTTGCTGAAGAGGACCAAAAGCTGTAGTAGCAATACGCAGAACTATCTTACAATATTTTCCTATATGTATATATGTATATATGTATATATATGTATATTTGTATATTCCTATTTGTATATATGTATATATATATATATATATATATATATATATATATATATATATATATATATGTTCCTCGTCTCTCAATAATCACAAGAAAAAACAAAACAAAACAAATACAAGAGTACTTTACCAAACCAAGACAACTAAGGAGGATTACGACAGATACCACCTTTGCCCAAGGTGCACAGATTGTCACGGCAAGTGATCTTCGTTTAATTTTTTACCTGAAAAAACGAAACGATTATGGTTATTGTCAAAGATATATAGTTTAAACTATATGCCTATCGACCTATCTGCCGGCTATGTGTAAGTATGCATGTATATATATACATATATATGGAAATAGACTCATCCGCTGGGATTCGAACCCTTGCCTAGGCGGCTTACGTCTTACAAGACAAAGGCCTTACCGATCACGCTATCTCGATCCTACAAAACGAAACGACTTAGTTCGAATCCCAGCGGATGAGTCTATTTCCAAAATGTCAAATGATACAAATACACACACATATATATACATATATATATATATATATATATAAAATCTATAAAGATAATGAAAATAATAGTAATAATAATAATAATAATAACAGTAATAATAATAATAGTAATAATAATAATGATAATAATAAATAATAATAATAATAATAATAATGATAATATAAATGATAATTAATAACAATAATAAACGGTCATCCAATCTATTTCCATTGGTCTAAAGCCAGTTTTAATTCATTACCACTGTTACATTAATAGCAATATTAACAATAAAAATAGCAACAATGATAACAACAATATTAATAACAATACTGACAACAATAGTAATAACAATGTTATAACATTATAATAAAAACAAATATAGTAGTAATGATAATAGTCCTCGTTATTTCATGTAATCTATGCAAATACAGGAATATTATATTCTAGCGATATAATCTTGGGAGAAAATCACTTTGACACAAATGTACTGTATATCGAAAAACATTAAACACTCAGTAGGGAAATATATAATTACATAGTTCCTTATATATATATATATATATATATATATATATATATATATATATATATATATATATACATATATATATATAATATACATATATATACATATGTATATGTGTGTGTATATATATATATATACATATGTATATGTATATATGTATATATATTTGGTTAATTTCTGTTGCCTCCAGTGTATATTCCAAACTTGACTTTTCCCATAATGTTAAGTTTTCCTTCCTTCCGTTTACGTAGAATTGAGTGTAATGTTTAAATGTATCTCGATTCTTTATTCTTTAAGGTGACCACAAAGGAAAAAGGTTCAAATGCTTCTCCATGTCATTCTAGCAATTGTATATATTGTATTTTTATATCTGTGTATCCTATTTCAAAATATAGGCTAAACTAAACTAAGGACACTCAAAACAAAAACAAAATTAATAAAGTCACCGCTTAAAATTCTATACGTTCTCTTTGACTTAAATAACTTGTAAAGCCAGTATCCCGTTTTCTACGAATAGCTCTATCTATTCTTTTCGTGAACAAATATATGCTACTGTAAAGTGATATGTTGTTGAGTGCGTAGGTTAACTATTTATTTCTTCTATTGGCTAGTGAATTCATACATTGACGGGGAGGTCCCTCAGGCAACGAAGAAAAATATAAAATATAAATATCTTCAGGCACGGTTTCCCGTCAAACGATTAAAATCGATTGGTACATATGCAAGTTGGTCAATTTAAACACTTTTTGAATAAAGGAAATTTATACCTGGCGACACAGAGTTGACGATTTTGTCGAGAGGGTTACCAATAAAGCTATAAATATAATGTTTTAACCTCTTCGCTCCTGCAAAAGTATCACAGAGATGAATAAAATGGCCTGGCGATAGCTTGGAAAAGTGCCACCGGGTACGAAAGGGACAATTCGATGGAGGGTACCACACACACACACACACACACACACACACATTACTGCACTGCGAGCCAGCACTCCAACTCTGGTGGGCACGGAGTTGTGTGTGTGTGTGTGTGTGTGTGTGTGTGTGTGTGTGTGTGTTCACCATGGTCTTTGGATCACGTGTTGGACTCGTGATGTGTGTGTGTGTGTGTGAATATGTGTATATAAATGTGTGTGTGAATGTGTATGAATGTGTGTGTATGTGTGTGTGTGTGTGTGTGTGTGTGTGTGTGTGTGTGTGAATGTGTATGTGTGCGCGCACTCGCGCGCGAGTGTGTAAAGTCACATAATTACTCATGGACCGGGTCCTATATGACCTATGAGCTCTCATTCAGGACGGTAATATTGTTGATCACGAGTCGAACACGTGATCCAAGACCGTGGCGAATCACACACACACACACACATACGACGTTCTTAGAATTTGTCTGTAAGCACTCGTGTATCCAATTTGAGAAGCTAGAAACACCTTTGACAGTTCCTAGTTATTCTCGGAAACTCCAGTTTGTGGATCCGCCTCCCTTGTTCCTCTACTTTTTTCCATCCGTCTCGTCTATTTCCTCCTTTCATTTTTCAACTCCAATCCACCACAGGAAAAAAAAAAAAAAAAAAAAAATCAGAGCCCCAAACACAGTCCAAGAATTTATATTGGGCTTTGTGACACCTGATGTCCAGCTTTAAAAGCACAAACCCCGGCAAATGCTTTTCCTGAGCTTTGAGGCGTGATTGCTTTTGGCTCCAGGCAATTCCATTCAGCTTTGGGGGGGCCTGAATGCCCTCCCAGTATACGCAGAGGATTTCGTCATAGTTATGTCTTTATTGTTTTGTATATTGATGTGTTAACACCTTCTCTTCCGTGTAGTACTTTTCCTTTGTCTTTATGTTGTCGCCAGACGGTTTTATTAACTTCTGTGGCACCAATTACCTTGTCTAGTGACGGGGTTTAAGCAGTAGGTAATATCAATTATATACAAGATAAAAAATAATATATATACATATATATATATATATATATATATATATATATATATGTATTCTTTTTCTACATCATGGTTCAAGCGGTAAAAGGCGAGGAAGCTTCTCTCCCACGTCTATTTACCCCGGAATATGGGTAACATAAGATAGATAAATAAAGAAATAAGCGAATAAATAAACAGATAAAATAATAAATAAATAAAATAATAGACAAAAATCTTTGAGATCTATTTCGTCTAGTTACCGCGGATAATGGGTAACATAGAATAAACAAATAAATGAATGAATAAATGAATAAAAGAATTATATAAAATATATATTTATTTGTTACCTCTAGCTACCGCTGATTGCGGTAACACAGAATAAATAGATAAATAAAAAATAAAATAAAAATAACAAATGAGATCTGCCACGTGTTATGCATTCTTTTCTTTTTATTCGAACGCTTCTTCAACTTTCATTTTTTTTTTTTTTATCAAGAATTTCTTTTAAAGTTCTCCTTGGTGGTGGTGGTGGTGGTGGTGGTTGTGGTGTGTGTGTGTGTGTTGGGGGGGGGGGCTAGCCCATCTCCCGGGGACATCTCACGACAATTGACGTTTCTCACGTTTCTATCTCTCTCTTTCTCTCTCTCTCTCTCTATTGTCGAAGTAATCTCTTTCATGTAATGAAATTTTCTATTACTTTCCCCTTTTACAGTATCGTCAATTTTGCATTATTGCAATTTCTCTTCATTTTACCCAATTTCTTATTTTTCTCCTTTGCATAATGGCCTTTCATTCGTGTTTGCAATGCAATTTTCTATTCTTCCTTCTATTATTCTCGACCCCCATGGCAGTACTTTTCTCTTCCGAGAAGGCAACCCCCTATAAGGTGGAAAAATGCCATTGTTAGTCCTTTCCCTTCGAAAGGGGAGTCTTCCTTAAGGCCTTGTTCACACTAGCGGTTTGAACCGTGCGGAAACAGCGGCGGTACCTGAGCGGTTTTGTGTGTGAACACCTCCATTGACTTGCACTGTAACTGAACCGCCTCGGTTGAAACCGCTAATGTGAACAGGGGCTTATTAAAGAATCAAATCGTCTGCCGGCGGTTTAGAAGGGGTGAAGACGATGACGAAAGTTCCTCCCGGATGAATAAAATCGCCTGGAGACAGGCAGAATCATGACACACACGTGAACCTAGACCAGCCTTCAGTCGGATGACCTAACCTGACCTAAGACGTGTCCGTTCAGGCAAAGGTCAAACGTAAAATACAATACGATTTTAAGTACAATCGCCGTGGTAAAAAATATATATATAGAATAATAATAATAATAAAATAGAATAAATAAATAACAATTAATAATAATAATAATGATAGAATAAACATATATAAATGAAAATGTACAACAAAATAAAATAAATTAAAACAATAACGATAATAATAATAATAATAATGATAACAACAATAATAATAATAACAACAATAATAATGATGATAATAATAGTAATGATAATAAAATTAAATAAATAAGAAAAAAATCAATCTACACACACACACTTCCTTTCTTATCGTCTCACTATCTACAACTCCTCTTATCCATTTTTCTTCCTCCACAACAGATAAGTTGTCGGGAGACAGCTCTCTAAATGGACCATTTCCACACTCTTTTTCCTCCTATTTTCTTACGTTTGTATTGTTTCAATAAGTTCTCTTCTCTCTCTCTCTCTCTTTGCTCTCTTTTTTCTCTCTCGGGCGATCTCTCTCTTTCCTTATGAGAAATCATTATCAACTGAAGGCATGTTGCCTCACCCACGGATATGTCCTCAGGTTGTTCATTTTATTCTATTTATTATTTATTCATCAAATTATTTGTTTACTCATTTATCTATTCATACTTATCCATTTTTTCATTTAGTTAACAAATTATTTATCTATTAATTTTCATCTGTTTATTCATTTGCTCATCGATTCACGTATCTATTCCATTCTTTATTGATCTCCTTATTTATCTATTTATCTATCTTCTACTTTGTTTACTTTTGCACTCTAGTCATTTTTACGAATATATGATTAAATTCATTTTTTCACAATCTTCCATAAGTAAAACGTTTATGAACGTTTAACTTCGTTCCTTCCGCCCCACACGGTCCTTTCTCGTTCACTCCTGGTGTCGTCAGGCTATTCTAATCACCTCCATAGCACGGCCTCAGTGGAGGGAGGGAGTTATATCATTCCCTTCCTCCTTAAACTTAACCCCTCCTCCCTACCCCCTTAACCCCTTAATCCACGATGGGGTGATAACCTGCTAGCTAGCCGTATACCCCGTCAATCTAAACTAAGCGCAAACTTGCTAACTTAGCGGGGAGGAGGGGAGGAAGGGAGGGAGGGAGGGGGAGAAAGTGGTGGGGGGGGGTCGGCGCGATCAAAGATAGTGTGCCCGTCTTTGTACGAATATTGGGAAAGTTGTACGAGGTCTTCTTTCGTCCAACACAGCCGATAATTCTAACATTCATCTTCGCGTCACTGTCTATGACGCCCACAACCCCCTACCCCTCCTTCTTTCAACCCCTAATCCCCCTTTTCTTCCTTTTCCTCCTCTTTCTTTTCCTCCCTCACTTTTCTTATTTTTCCCCCTTCGCCTTCTCTTTCTTCACTTTTCTTCGTTCTCTTACTCTGTATCCTTTTCTCTTGTCCTCTTCCCTTCCCTCTTTTTCCTCCACCACTCTTCTTTTTCTTCCCTCTCCCTCATCGCTTTCTCTTCCTCTTTATCTTTTTCCTTTTTTTTTTTCCTCTGCCTCTTCCTGATTCTTTCTATCCTTCTCTTCCTCTTCTTTCTAGCTCTCCTCTTCCTTCTCTCCTTTTCGGTGACTTCTTTTTCCTCTTCGAAAAATCTCCTCCTCTTCGTCTTTGCCCTCTTATTCCAATTCCTTCTGTTTTTTCCCTTTGTCCTAGTTCTCCTTCTCCATTCTCTCCTGCCTTATTGTTCTTCCAATTGTTCTTCCACTTCCGCAAAGGCTGCTTCTTCTATCAACGATTCATCTTTCAAACCACAATAGATATCATCTTTTCTTGAAGCATTCATTGAAAGACATCTCTAACTGGCGAGACACACACACACACACACACACACACACACACACACACACACACACACACACAAAGGAAAGGAATCACATACACCTCGACTGGCCCCTTCCGTCCCGAGTGGCACTTTACCTTTTCCCAGATTGTCGTCAGGCTATTTCATTCATCTCCATGACAACCCCTTGCCAGCGAAAGGACTAAATCACACACCTTCCACTCCACCCCACCCTCCACCTTCCAGATTTATGACATCACACGTTTATGTCCTCACAATTCTAAGAGTCCTCCTCCACGTTCCCCCCCCCCATGTCCCACATCCGTCCCAACCGCCCCCCAGACTCCCCCCAGCCATCTCCCTCTCCCTCAGATTCACCCTGCTGGTCTTGGGCCAATTACCTATGCAAACCCCGAGAACTAAGCCAACGCGAAAGAGCCCACAGGTGGAGACTTCGAGGGACAGGTGGAGTTCCTGAAGCGGCAGCCTGTTCTAAGCCTCAAGTCTGAACGTGAATGCTGACCCCATAACCCGACATCAGTCCCCATGGTTCATTGCAGGGCAGGCCTGTTCCATATTGGGACGATACAGCTTCTAGATACAGTGGCTTCGTACGGTTGTATATCATGGCAAAAAATACATTAGTTTTGGTTACAATAGATTGGTTGCCATTCGCACCTAATATGTAAGTTGAATATACAAGCTTACGATGGAAACAAGTAAATGAAATTTATCTTAAATGAAAGTGCTTCGATACTATTTCAGACTTCTATCCCTCTCTTTGATACTGGCAATTTCTATACTTGCCCCCTCCTCCACACACAACTCCTTGCCCACCAGAGCTGGAGTGCCGGCTCACAGTGCAGCGATGCTGATTATTTCATCCCGGGGCGGGGACTCGAACTCGGGCCGCTGAATCAGCGGCCGAGAATGATATCATTGCATCGTTGAGCATTGTGTGTGTGTATGTGTGTGTGTGTATGTGTGTGTGTGTGTGTGTGTGTGTGTGTGTGTGTGTGTGTGAGAGAGAGAGAGAGAGAGAGAGAGAGAGAGAGAGAGAGAGAGAGAGAGAGAGAGAGAGAGAGAGAGTCAGTGTGGGTTTGCGTTTGCGCGCGCGCACGTCAGTCCGCGTCCGTGTCAGTGTCTGGAGTGGCCCCCTCTTTCATGCACTGAACAAACACTGCATGACACTCCAAGACCTCATGCACTCCTCTGGGACGCACCGAAGTCAGGCAGGGGATTCCTAATATGGAGCGAGTGAAGGATCGCCGACGCTGGGTTTTGTTTTGTTGCACAGATATACATTAAGTGTAAACTACTTTGTTGGCACTAAAATGCGCTTCCAAATGGCGTGGCCTATGTCCGGCTTGACACCTTCTTCTGGACAACGGTTGTCAGGTAATGGTGGAAGAGTTCAGAGCACAGATAAACAAAGCCGGTACACTATGAAGCGGTTAAGAGTAAGTTATTCAAAAAGTTAAGATAAGTTTTGAACACATTTTAGATCTCAGGCAGTTTGCAAGAGACTTTAGGAGATTAGAGTAAGTAGGTGTGGTTTTTGTTTAAGAGGAATGAAAGAAAGTTTAATTTTTTTTTTGTGATTAATATTTTGTTTGTATTATTTGTTTTATTTTATTTTTTCTCAGAGAAACCTTAACTTTCAGAGTTTTTTCATGAGGTTTTTCATAAAGAGAAGCTCTTAGATCTGAGAAATATTTTCTTGGCCTTAGAATTTCGCCTTCACTACAAGATCCTCAGAGAAACACACACATACAAAAAGAAAGACAGTTTCCGTGTACATCATAATCATTTCTGCTCCGGAATAACCTTCGCGTTTTTCCATACCCAACGTCAGCGTTCCACCAAACCCACAGAACAGATGAACATCACAAACAACATTACAACCGATCTGTAGTTTTATGTTACTGAAACTACATGTAGAGCATTTAGGAAGTTCAAACAATCTACGGTGTGGATATAACTGACGAAAACTGAAAAGGGACTTTTCGAGTACATATTTAGCTTATTCCTTTAACACAAGATTAATTGAAAACGCACACACACACACACACACACACACACACACACACACACACACACTCGGTGGCGCAGTTGGTAGAACGCTGAGCTGCCACGAAAGTGGCCCGCAGCTCCTGGTTCGAATCCTGCCCAGGGCCGAAATTATTTCGGTACTGCTGCGCTCCGGGTCGTTACTCTGACTCTCGTGGGCGGGGAATTGGGTGTGTGTGTGTGTGAAAGGTCATAGCATTACCCATAGATCGGACCTACGAGCTCTGAACTCTCTTCCGGGAGGGAAATAGCTGTCGATCACGAGTCCAACACGTGACCCAAAGACCAAGGTGAATACACACACACACACACATACACACACACACACACACAACATCAGAATAACAAAAGTGGGATAATAAAGAAAATATATCATTTTGAGACGGAAGAACAACCATAGGATATAGGAGGACACTGAGAAGACAAGGTGTCTGAAAGATATGAAGAAATAGAGCTGCATTTCAAAGGCATACAAAGCTTTGTAAAGAAAGAACATACCGACAGGAGACATTTTGTTCCATGACTAGGTCGAATGCTACTAATAGATAGTTAAACGAAGATATTAATAAACAAGCGAATCAAACATTTGGGAGGCTATATACATTGAGAGAGAGAGAGAGAGAGAGAGTGAGAGAGAGAGAGAGAGAGAGAGAGAGAGAGAGAGAGAGAGAGAGAGAGAGAGAGAGGAGGGGAGAGAGGGAGGGAGGGGGGAGAGAGAGAGAGAAAGAGAAGAGAGGATCCAAATGCCTTTTGTATATAAAGTTCCGGGAAGATGAACTGTGCACTCTGGGTCCTGGCTGCTTCCGGGTGACAAATTCAACATTGTCGAGCGCATACTTCTTCAAGGGCGGTGCAAAGCGTAATATGAATATTATCTTTATTGTCCAAGTGTGTTTCGTCTGTATAATGCCTGTGTGTGTGTGTGTGTGTGTGTGTGTGTGTGTGTGTGTGTGTGTGTGTGTGTGTGTGTGTGTGTGTGTGTGTGTGTGTGTGTGTGTGTGTGTGTATGTGTGTGTGTGTGTGTGTGTGCGCGTGCGTTTGTGTAAGTGTGAGTGTTACAGAATTCATGAGGATTCGCATGAGAGAGAAGTATGGGTGGATTGAGTATATTTGGACCAATACAAAGGCTCTGATAAGGTACAATTGGAATAATAAGATCTTCGACGCTTTTTGTTTTACAGTAGTGGTGTCTGGCAACGAGGAAAACAACAAACTTTGTTGTGAAGGAAGGGATAACAATATTTAATTACACTTGTAATAAGATTCTTTTTCCCTTACACTCTTCCAGTAATTTATAGCTCAAAATCCATTTCAACTCTAATAGATGTGATTAGTGAAGAAAATTTTGTTTTATCCCAATTGTGCCTAATAGTTTAAATAGGAGTTAAAGTATGGAAATGGGTGTTAAATTGTCTGAATGGATGGAAGATTTCTTTGTGAAGAAGGAAAATAAGAACGACAACAAAAGAGGCGCACAAGAACTAAATGAAGTGACTAGGCGAGTCCATCAGGGATCAGTGTAAGTAACAGCGATGTTCCTCATGTACATAAACGACCTGAGAGAGGGCTGTCATCTGCAGGAGCATATCTGCAGATGACACTGCGTCAGAACTATGAATAACAGATGAAAGACCAACAGAATCCCTGCAGAGAGAGCTTGAAAAGATATAAGGCTGGAGCCAAAAAATAACAAATGGAATCTAGTTCCAGGAAATAATGTGGGACACACATGGGAGGGAGCCACAAAATGATAACAGCTACTTAAAATCTGGGATAACAAAACTTAAAGTAGGTGAATAAAAAAAAGTCTTGGGATATTTCCCAGAGGAACACATCAGTAACGCAGACAAAAACCATTTATATAACTAAGAAAAACGTCAATATAGAACACAGTTTCTTAGGTCAAAATACGGCCAAAATACTAGTCATATAATGAATGAAAACAAGCCTGTATACACACACACACGATATATATATATATATATATATATATATATATATATATTATACACATACATATATGTGTATACATATGCACGCATGTATACGTATGCATACATATATGGACATATTTTTCATATGACAGTTTAATTTATATGTAATCTCCCTTTTGTATGATGTGACATTCAAAATGCCTTTTCTTTCTTCATCCTCCCTATGAAGTATTGGCTACATAAATCTTAAGCAGTCAACATCTTACTAATTTTAGTGACATTCTTAATCACCAGAGTCGCACAGGACTCCTTTAGAATTGAAGATTACATTTATTTCGGACCTCATTCACAACCACAGCTATTCTAACTTGTCAAGAACATTCACGTGCACTCCTTACCGTACATACAACCTTACCAAGCAGGATTAAGCCACCGTGGTGAGGTACAGAAGCTGTATCGTCCCTCAAGGGATAGGCCGGTCTTGCACCTCTTTTTTTACTACACTCCTGAAATCTCTTCTTTACTACCTTTACTACCCCCCAAGGATAGAAACGCTAATTATCACCAAGGAAATCCTAAACTCTCTCTTCTTCTTCCTTCTATAGCCTATCTTCTTTACTATACACTAGGGGATAGTGGGCACAAACCAACCGCTCTCGTCGTGTTGAACAATTTCCATTAAACTTTAATTGTCCCTCATGATGACACTACTTGACCTTCAATCGACCTTGATGACCTGGTTCGAGTTTGCCCAGACACTACTTGACCTTCAATTGACCTCGATGACCCGGTTCGAGTTTGCCCCGACATTCATTGTCTCCAGATCTACTTAACATTCCGTTATCGACTTATCTATTATCTCACATTTTACAGCCCATTATCTCCCATTTTACCTCCGGGTCTCTTCTCACTCCCCTTCCCACCCACGCCTTCCTCGGCTCCCTGATCGTGGGATAAGTTCTTGTAAGGTGGAAGTTTGGGCCCGATAACGTCTGTTACCGCAAACTTTATCACGTCCTAATGTTTTTATAGGACCAACTCGCCTCTCGTACAGGGTAGCTCTCTTTTTCCCTCCCTTACCGCGCCAAACTATTTCATTCGTTCTCGTGTAAGCAACGCTCGTTGGGTCCCGTCTCCTATTCTCTAATTTTCTAATATACCTAGACTCATATTCAAGTGCGGTGTGTGTGTGTGTGTGTGTGTGTGTGTGTGTGTGTGTGTGTGTGTGTGTGTGTGTGTGTGTGTGTGTGTGTGTGTGTGCGTCCGTGTGTAGATTTGTTTGTAGTCTACACTGGGTTTGGAGGCGTTGAGATAGACGAAGACGTGGTTTGTTTTCTTCAATTTCTCCGTCTAGACTGATCTACACCTCAAACTATTACACGAGGTAAACATTGGCGGTTGCCAATGGCGCTATTTTACACACAATTTCAAATGGTGGCTGTTGCCAAATAAAATTTTTATGTACAATTTATTCTCTACTATCTACTGCTTAATCTACTTCTACAATATACAATACGCGAAGTAAATATGGACACTCAGTATTCATGCATAGTTTATATACAAGCAATTGAAGCACATAATAAAATTATAACGGTCGTATGACAACTTGCAATTGCCAATAGCGGCTGCAGGTGTCCTTTCGCACTTAACCGAATGATCTTGGGTGAGGTCCAACACAATAAAGTGTCCTACGGGAGTTTTCTGGAGAGGGCGTGATCTGACGTCCTGTAGCTAAAATGCGTGTGTGTGTGTGTGCGCGCACGCTGGACATCTAAATGATTGAATATTTCATTCAATCATCTTGCAACACGTGAGTGCGCGCGCGCGTGTGTGTATTCTGGATGTCAACAGGCGATGTCAATCAACTGAAGACATCTCCACTCTTTCCCACAGCTCAAGACACCATTTCGATTCATCTGTAAGCGGTAGGTATATTTTTTTAAACTATTTCCTCGCTTGTCTCCAGGTGATTTAATTCAATCAATGATCCCCACTACCACGTGCCGACTTGAGCCTAACTCTGTTCACCCGTATTAATCTCCAACAACTTCGGTCCCAGTTAGCTTCAGGGAACGCGCGTCCCCAAACCACACAAGCGCGAAACCGCTTAATCGGTTGATCCAGGACCCATCTGCCCGTGAAGCATCGCGGCCCAATCTCGGCAGCACTCAGCTGGCCGCGGGAATTGAGTG
>NC_134817.1:36767099-36784599 GCF_046742065.1 Oratosquilla oratoria | reverse complement strand
GCTGGAAATTGGAGAGGAGTGCGGGATTCAGACCCACAACTAAACGAATAGAGGACCAGCACGCTTCCGATGACGTCATCAGGGAAACTATCTACAATGTCATGTAACTATCAACATTCTTCAGGGGCCCCGAGGTCTATACGTCTGCCATGCAAAGACGGTCCTTGTAGCGCAAATGTATAATGTCCAGGTATTTCACATCGAGCTTTCATTAGCCCCATTAACCGTTCTAACATATCGCCCAACACGGATACATTAGGGCATTCAGCGAACGAACCTGAAATACAGTCACTCTCCGATCGTGGTGAACATGTGATAGAGGCAGTTTGGCGCTCGTAGTCCGTCTGTTTGTCTGCCTCTCTCTCTCTCTCCCTGGCCCTCTCCCTCCTCCCCACTCTCTCTCTCTCTCTCTCTCTCTCTCTCTCTCTCTCTCTCTCTCTCTCTCTCTCTCTCTCTCTCTCTCTCTCTCTCTCTCTCTCTCGCCATCCCTCCTCACATCTGCTATGTGGGGATTTTCTCTATTTCGAGTTTTCATTCCTATATTGAAAAAATCTTCAAATTTTAGACATTTCCAATATAGAGAGCTGTCTGCGTTCCTTTCTTGCACGCCGCCGATCGCCCCTCCATATCAGTTCGCCCTGACTGCAGTGGCCTTGCCTGAGCTTCAGCTGTGTAAACATCTGACCTGCACCTTTGTAGGTACCTGACCTGCCTATGCGTAGAGATCTGACTTTTTTGCAAACAAGTGACCTACAGCCTGTTCTTCTTCTATTTCCTGTAACCTGTTTACCTGTATCTTTGGCAAATAAGCGACCTACAATTTGTGAGCTATTTTGCTCCTATTTCCTGTTACCCTCTGACCTGCCCTCCAATCAGACCTTTGTCTGTTCTGGATTACCCTGCTATGCCCGATTTGAGTATAAGATAAAAAGGCTACAGCTTAGGACCTCCCAGTTCACATGGGCCTTACAAAACTTCATATATCTTATTCACTCATTTCTCAACCTATTTATTTATTAATTGTGGGGAAGGAGGCTTTTAATTTTTTTTTTCGAATACATACTATGTATTTGAAAATGTATTGTAGTGCAAATACGTGGTTCAGAAATGGCTTCATATGTGATTCGGTTTAACGTCGCGAACTCCCACTATCAGAAGGCTAGGACGATGCCCCTTACAGAGGACTTTGTAGTGTGGAATTTAATGAACCATGCCCATGGTCCAACTCGCTGGCAGTAGGGTTCGAACTGCCGTCACCTCAACCTCCGCCGCAAGAAGCGACGCTCTAAACCTCTCGGCCAACGTACATCCTTCATATGCAATTGAAGTAATAAATGATGTCTAATTTTTTGTGTTTTCTATTTTAGTTTCTAACAGTAAACCTCCTGGCTTTATATAGCTTGGGGCTCAACTTTGTTTAAATCCGACACTTGATGGAAGCTACCTTGTATAAACTCGTCCCACCACCCCCAACCATCCTCACCACCCCGTGGCATCGGCTGCATACAACACAGCCTATCTGGTTAGACTTCGTCAGAGTTCACATCACAATAAATGGTGTTGCTTCCTCCTCGCTTCATTACTGTACCTGGAGGCATGAATGTACAATGATAATTAAATGAAGTCTTTGGAATCGCATCAGTAACCGCACCTGCCTCGCATGTTGTGGCTCCGAGTTCAAATCCAGTGACTACCGGGTTCTGTCACTTCATTAAGCAGATCGAGGACCTTCCTGGATGTTACTAATATCCAGTCAATTATGATACGCCGTATTAGTTCAGTTTCGTTATCACTAGTTTCGACACACCAATTGAATGACTAGACCACGGGTGGGCAACCTCTTTAAGTACGGGTGCCAAAGTCAGCCAAATCTTTGATGCGTGCCACCGAAGTAAGATGATAGGCACCGGCCTCCCTCCCTTTCGACTCCTATGACCTCAATCCAGCGCAGTAGGCGGTTACCATACAAAAGAAGCTGGTGGTTTATTAGATTATTTGTTCTAAGATGAGCCCTGGGTTTCACGTTCTGCACGCGTGCCAAAGGTTGCCCACCCTTGAACAAGACTCTTCAGCTTCTTCGTGATTCTCACCATCAATTATAACTCTTTTACTCTGAATTCTCGATAGGAACATTACTTTGATTTTTAAGAACAAAAACATGAAAATGGGGGAGACTGTGAAGGACCATAAGGCCTACACTAGGTAGTTCCATGTCCCTTGCCACCTGTCATACCTATCCATAAAGTTATTTAATCTTCTGTTAAAACAACCCATTGTTTCAGCGCTCACTACATGTTTACTAAGTCTATTTCATTCGTTAACTACTTTCTTGCTAAATCAGCTCTTGCTTAGTACCTTCTTCAACATAGATTTATTAAATTTAAATCCATTACTACGAGTTCTGCTGTTTCTGAAATGAAAATGTCACCCGGAAATCTCATGTGAATAAAATATCCTCATTAATCTTCCCTAGGTACTTTTTCTAACCTAATTATTTTCAAATCAAAATCTACCTTTTTCATTTGTAACTTCTGGTACACTACTATCGTCAACAAATGGATTTGTTGACTCAATTGTGGTTTTGATTAATAAAGTTCTTGGTAAAATTATCCTCTTTTCTATTATTCTGTTTCTGTATTTAATAGTGTCCTAATTTGTATCTTTCAAAGAAATTATCTACTACCTCCCCACCCTAGCCCATGCTCGGCTTGTTTAATACTTTTACCTTTCCGAATAGTTTCTTCTATATGATCAACATTTCTTTTTACATTTTCTTTGATATCAGTCTTATTGATAAGCTTGTTCAGGTCTTTCTGTTTCGTCCCCTTTGGTCTTCATCTGCATAGTCCTTCGTCTTTTCATTAAGTCACTTGTTACTTTGGATTATTTGCTTTCTCTGATGTTTTTATACTTCTTACTTTCTCCGCCGACTCCTTAATTATATTCAATAAAATACAGTTCATAACTCCGACCGTGTCTTCCTTATTTCTTGGAATTTCAAATACGTTTTTTAATTTCCATCTGATATACCTTGTTATCTTTTACGTTCGCAAGGCTTATTTTCTTCTTGAAGACTTGTTTATTTCTCTCTGTTCTGAAAACAAATTTAAAGTGCGAATGGGGTTGCAGGAACTCTTTCGATATTGGAATGTCCTGTCTGAGTGTGAGGAGACTGTCTGTCGTAAGTCACATAACGTGAATAAAATGAAAAGTACAAGGATTCATATGAGTTCTCATTTGGCAACGTCTCACCACCACAGGTATCAACGAATGAGAACGAATATAAAGGGAATGAATCAACAATTACTTTACCAATCCATTTTGCCCGGACAAGGACATCAACCCCCTCTCTATGGTTCTAAGAACAGGACAACTCGTCCTCTCCCTTACCGGACAGCAAAATCCTCCGGTTCGACCCTAGTGCACCCGGAAGACAACATCCGGTCTTCCATCCCCCACCCACCTCAACCTCCTGAGGCCCGGACATTTTCACCTCCGGACATTTAACCACCACGCAGGTGTGATCCCCTGTCCCCATGGGTCACCAGACCATCAATCATATGTGACTCACCCACGATTTAAACCACTGGTTTTCAAACTGGGGGCCATGGGAGATCCCAAGGGAGCAATGACAAGAATTCAATGGGATTATGGACTGCTGTTGCAATTTTTACACTTCTATGTTATGTAAGGAATGTAAACGTAAGTTAAACATATCATAAAAAATCTATCAAATGTAAGACAATTATGATTGTAAACTTAGTAAAAAAGCAGAGGGTCTCTCTTCATCATTATTATTTTATTATTATTATTATTATTATTATTATCATTATTATTATTATATTATTATTATTATTATATCATTATTATATTATTATTATATCATTATTATATTATTATTATTATTATTATCATCATCATCGTCATCATCATCATTACTATTATTGTTATTATTATTTTCCTTTTTGGTGGGGTGTGATTCGGGAGAAAAATGAAAGGAACCCATACGAATGTTGAGAATTCATGTAGGAAAGAATGGAGTGTAAAAGGTAGAGAATCACCGACTAGAACTATTATTGTTCTTATGGACTGTACTTCTCCAGTGCCTCCATCCTTGACTTGGACCATGAAGGGTTCCAGGAACATGAGCTTGATGATCCATTCTCCTATTGTACGATCAAACATCTTCCCGACGTTTCCGTACCACGAATCAAGATACTTAAAGGAAAACGGCGACAGTGTCTGAGTCTGTGCCTTTTGTATCTCTCAGAACGTCGCTCTGTCACCTTCTATTGGTTCAGTGGATATGGAGGTCGTTTCTTTGTTAGCTACAGCACAGAATCTCTCTCTTTCTCTCTCTCTCTCTTTATCTCTTTTATTATTTTTTTCCTTTTCTCTTCCTGCTCCTACTCCACCTCAAAATTTCTATCCTTCTTTCCTCTCTCTCTCTCTTTCTCTCTCTCTCTCTCTCTCCCCTATATTTTTTTCCCCCCTTCTTTTCCTGGTCCTCATTCATCCCACTTTTTCTATCCCTCTTTCCTCTCTCTCTCTCTCTCTCTCTCTCTCTCTCTCTCTCTCCTATATTTTTCCCTCTTTCTCTTCTTGTTCCTCCTCCTTCATCTCACCTTTTCTGTCCCCCTCTCTCCATCTCTCCTACTTTTCTTCCTCCTCCTCTTTCTCATCCCTTTTTCCATTTCTCTTTCCCTCTCTATCGCCATTCCTTATCCTCTCCCTCTTTCTTCTTATCTTTTTCCTTTTCTTCTTTGTCTTTCACCTTGTCTCCGTTCTTCTTTCTATTTCTCTCTCTCTTTTTCATCTCGCTCTCTATTTCTCTTTTCTTTTGCTTACTCTTTATTCTTTCGTTCGCATGCCTTGGTCTGTTCGTTGCTCTCTCTCTCTCTCTCTTTTTGAACCTCCCACCTCACGCTTTCAGTGTATCTTTTTTCCAAACACATTTTCTTTCTCGTTTTCTGATAATTTTCTTTAAAGAATTTATATGAGTTATAAAACCGAATCATGTTTTGAGTACACTGCAGAAGTGACTCAGCAAGATTTTATGACGGAAGAAACTGAAAGTATTGGTGAGTTTTTAAATTTTACACATTTTTTTTCCATGTCCAATCCTAAGCACATTATATTCAGGCCTTGTAATATCATGTGGCTGTAGGTAGCCTACGTTTTGAAACAACAGATGTACAGTTGTAAAAATAAGTTCAGTGATTGGTATTAAGCGGTGGTTTACTACACAAAAAAGAAATATTAATTCCGTTTTTAGATTAATTTAATTTAGTTAAATTTGATTTTATTCTTATTTATTTACTTATTTCTATTTATTTTTTTCTTAATTCATTTATTTATTTTTTCTATTCTGTGTTACTTGATACTCAAGACTGCACCGCAGAAAATGTCGAGGAGCTTATGTACTCACTGTACGGGCCGCACATTGGGACTAATTTATTCAACGTAGGCGCGTCAACGTACTGTCGCCGAGTCACTGCTGGCCGACATGTTTATTCAAGATGATTATACACCAGCAAAGTGTACAGCACCAACTCGGTGTACAATTTTGTCTCCACATTGTACACTTTATTAGGCCCAAAATGTTCTCGGAAATTATATGCCTCTGAGTCTGCTGATAATGGTTCTATTGCCAGGTGATGAGCAAAGCAAATAAGCAGAATATAGATGAAGATATCGTTGAGAAAGAAGATAAGTATTTTATATTGTATATAAAGATTCACTCTATGTCCTGTCTCTTGGTGCATTGCTTCTGGCCCAGGCAGTGGGCGGGAGTCAGGGGTGGCCTGTCATCCATGAGGAGCTAAGATGTACGAGAGAGGCCAAACGCAGAGTATGGGATCCAATATATTAATATATTAATATGCTGGGCGAAACGTCAAATATACTGGATCCCATACTCTGCGTTTGGCCTCTCTCCTACAGTGCTCTTGCAGTCGTTGCTGCTTTTATTCAGGAGCTAAGATGAGGGAGAGGTGGATGGGAGGGGAGTGGGTGGGAATGGGTGTGTGCCTTGACATGGCTACCTCCCTCATAAGGGGAAAGAAGTCCTTGATTTATATAGATAGATATAAAGACTGTTTTATATGTGCCCTATGGTCTTCTTTTTCCTTACAAGGAAGCAGTTAGGTCAAAGGTAACACTCACACTAAATTACCTCATTTTGGGATGGAGTGTCACCCAGACACCAGCCACGCTGCTCGGGACTCACACAGTGCAGCGAGGCAGAGCTCTTCCACAACAAAGAGCCAAAGGGGTGGTACCGGAATGAATAAAATCACCTGGGGACAGGTTTGATAAAAGGAGAAATGCCACCTGTTACTGAAGGCGGTTTCTGTGTCAAGTACCTCCTGCTAAGGAGGTTCAGGAAAGTGAGAGGGAGCGTGAGGAATCGTGAGAAACGTAGGTATGAGGCTGCTGGTAGTGCCAGATCTCACTCTGTGATTAAAAAAAAAAAAAAAAAAAAAAAAAAAAAAAAAACGGGTAGGGGGTGGGATTTTGTGGGATAGGAGTGATGTGGGATGGGAGTGTTTGATTATTATCGATCACGATTCTCATATGGGTTCTGTGTCATCCAGTTGGTGTTTCTTCCAGTTATAATCTCAAAATTTCTTTCGGTCGTTCTATACCTGTTTCGTTTCTCCGTTTTATTTATTTTTTTTTTTTTTTTAATACACATTTTTCGAGCGTTTTTTCCTTGCCCTTCTATTTACTTTTCCTTTTATTTTAGCTTCATTTTTTTCTTCCTCTTCATATCTTTTGGTCTTTCGCCACTCCTCCCCCCCCCACCCCCTTCGTTTTTTTCGTCTTCCCCCTTCCTGCACTTCCCTCCCTCAAATCCAGCCTTTTGTTTTCCATTGCCCCTCTGGTACCTGATCTCCTCCTCACTTCCTCCTCCTCCTCTTCCTTTCCTCCCTTCCTCCTCCTACTCTTTCTCCTTCTCCCCTACCTTCCTCCTCCTTTCTTTCTTCCTCTCCCTCCCCACCCTTCCTCCTCCTCTTTCTCCTCCTCCCCTCCCTTCTTTCTCTTTCTCTTCTTCCCCTCCCTTCCTCATTCTCCCCTCCCTTCCTCCTCCTCTTCTTCCTCCTCTCCCTTTCTCCTCCCTTCCCTTCCTCCTTCTCCTCTTCCTCCTCCTCCCCTTCCTTCCACCTATTCTTTCTTCTCCTCCCTTCCTACTACTCTTCCTCCTCCTCTTCTTCTTCCTCTCCCTTCCTCCTCCCCTCCCTTCCTCCTTCTCCTCTTCCTCCTCCTCTTCCTCCCCTTCCTTCCTCCTACTCTTTCTTCTCCTCCCCTCCCTTCCTCCTACTCTTCCTCCTCAGTCTTTCGCTATATCACTTTTACATAATTCAGTGACGTTGATTCAACTTTCCTGCACTTCTATTTCCCCTCTTCTATTCTTCAACTTCTCGAGAACGTCTAAACTCTGCTGCGTTCCCTTCCAGAACGCCGCTTCTATCGGTTACTATTCTTAAGTGTTGCTGGCGCCATCGGAAGTGTGCTCGTCTCGCATTCACTCACTTATGGTTCGAATCCCGCAATCCTCTCCGATTCCCAGCAGTGACTGTGACCTTTCCCTAACTGTCCTTTAAGCGCATCATGGGGCAAAGGTGACGGCTTCGGGCACGGCTATATATATTCTTATTATATATTTATAAATATATATATATATATATATATATATATATATATATATTTATATATATATACTGTATATATATATATATATATATATATATATATATATGTGTGTGTGTGTGTGTGTGTGTGTGTGTGTGTATGTGTGTGTGTAAATATGTATGTAAATATGCATGTGTGTATATATATATATATATATGTATGTATATAATTTCATTCCTAAGCCATCTTGTATTTTGGGATTCCCTCTTAGATTTCGTAACTCGAAGGCATCGCAGACTATCACATATGCATTAGCTTGAGAGCCCAAGGCTTCATCTCAGCCTCGATTCTGCGTAGTCTGACCTCTTATGTATTATCACGAACACAGTGACCTGACCTAGGTTCCATCAGAAGGATGTCAGTCTACAGGGTGTCGCGAAAATATGAGGTCTGGGAATAAGTTTATGAGTACACTTGTGTGTACACATTTTTTATGGGCGACCTGTATTTTTATGTTTGTTGTGTTTATGAAAATAAGATTATTTATTACGGGTCAATTACGAATTTATCCAATCGTATATCTTATTTCATTTTATCTTATATTATCTTATTTCTTATGAAAATTTTGTCAAGTACAGTTTCCCATCATAATTTTTTTGTTAGTTCAATTCACCTTAGACAGCCCTGGCCAGGCGGGGAGGCGACCCAAATATCGGCCTAAAAAAAAAAAAAAAAAAAAAAAAAAAAAAAAAAAAAAAAAAAATAAATAAATAAAAATAAATACGGCTTGCCGCAAATGACAGGGCTTGCCCTACCACGGGTTTCTCACTTCCCACTTTGTAAGAGTGGGATGGTGAGTGAGTTTAGGTGAGTTCAGTTCTCCTTAAATTCTTTTGTGTCCCTTTTCCAACCTTGTTGCTGCTGAGGAGACTTCCCTCAGCTGATTAAAATCTCCTGGCGACAGATAGACTAAACAATTAAGGTCTCAAAAAGTAGAAAATGGGTTAAGATTTGTGTAATAAATCTTCACATCTTGGATTTTATCTTGTGGGCTATTCTTTGAAAAAATATAAATGAATAAAAGAATGAGATATATAAAAAAATGAAAAACGAGAGAGGAAAAAAAAGATTTACATATATTCCTCAACGCATGAGAAGCAACTAATGCTCGTATGAACAGCGAGAATAAGAGCGATAATTGTCACAAAGTTTCAGTCCTTGAGACCACTTAACGTTCAACGATACGGCAGTAAGATCATTAAACGTTCAAAAATAAGGTGAAATCGTTTCTTAACGTTCAGGGATGAGGCTCCGGACACGCATGCGCAGTAGTCTCGCGCATTGAAGTCTCCACGGTCATTAGTTTTATAGACTTCTTTCGATAAAAGAGAGACCAGCTCTTACATTTTTCTTTTCTTTTTTCGTTTTCAAAAAGTTAATATTTTGTTATTCATCCACTCTGGCTTTCTCTGCCAATTGCAGAACTCAGTTCTTTGTCCTTACAAGAAGTTTAGAGGCAAATTGTTCTGATGTGGGCTCTGGGTGTCTCTGCCACCCAAGAGTACAGTTCAAGAAGAAGAAGAAGAAGAAGAAGAAAAAGAAGAAGAAGAAGAAGAAGAAAAAGAAGAAGAAGAAGAAGAAAAAGAAGAAGAAGGAGGAGGAAAAGAAGATGGAGAAGGAAAAGAAGAAAAAGGAAAAGAAGATGGAGGAGGAAAAGAAGATGAAGAAGAAAAAGGAAAAGAAGAAGAAGAAGGAAAGGAAGAAGATGAAGGAGGAGGAAAAGAAGAAGATGAAGAAGAAAAATGAAAAGAAGAAGAAAAAGGAAAAGAAGAAGTAGAAAGTTTCCCCAACTTTGATTCAAAATATTGGGCATGTCATTACTCTTATACCTTTATGTCCCAAAGGTCCATATTCCTACTCTTTACAGTGAAGTTGAGGTCTTATACTCCATCACTTTCAAAGGAGAAGTTCGCAAATTCTTTGGCCCCGCTTTCGATCAAAATTGAGGGCACCGCTCCCCCTTTCCTTTAAAGAGAAATAAAGAGAGAGAGAGAGAGAGAGAGAGAACACAGCTATACGCATCTACAGAATGTTGACTAACCAAAAGAACATAACACATCAAAACTAAGAGAATATATGAATTTTAGATAAGTTTATCTATTCCATATATATGGAATTACTTCAGTGGTGGTGAGAAGCCTACGCCAGGAGGCGGTGAATGGCTACGGCCGAAGCCGCATTATGCGCTTTAGGGACTGTTGGGGCAGGTCATAGTCACTGCTGGGAATCGAAGAGAAGTGCGGGATTCGAACCAACAATTACATACCCTACTTGAGAAAGAAGTTCCTCAGTTTAGGACCTATTGTTTTCAGGACATCTATCTTGCTAATTAGAAAACTAAGACTTAACTCATTTATCAAACCGGCGAGATCTTTTGAAAAATTAATCTGTCAAGGGACATTAACCTCCCGTTCTAATCATTCATTTTCCAAGTTATGGGGTGCACGACCCCCCCCCCCCAATTTTTGGGTGATGTTTAAGAAAAAATGTGCGCTGGTGCATCAAAGGAAGCGTGCTGGTCTCGCAATTACTTAGCTCTGGGTTCGAATCCCGCACTCTGCTCCGATTTCCAGCAGCGACTGTTTGTCACTTGTCCCAACAGACCTTAGAGCGTGTAGGACACAGGTGACGGTTTCGGCCGCAGTTATGCAGTGCCTCCTGGCGTAGGCTCCTCACTTTCTTCTTCAAGAACGCAGTTTCAAGTCTTCGCCTGTCTTTTAAGTTGGTCTCGCTTGTTTTGAGCTTTCCCTTCCCATCGCATTTACGGTATGTAGATCCTTTGTCCTTTTCCTGTGTACCATAGCGGTCAAATGAACTTGACCCAAGCGGCAAGAAAACTATGCAAATGAATCTTTTGTTGCTGAGTATTTGCAGTTCTCTAGCAGGAATAGTGATTTCTGCCAATAAAATTGTTCTTATGTACAACAAAAGAACTGTGGTCTTTTGTTCAACTGAGTTATGTTGTAGAATTAAGATGTTCGGCATAACATGATTTACAGTTATACAACAGAGTGCAGTGTATGACTACAGTGCAGAGTGGGCGAAAAGTCTGTGGGAAAAGTTGACAATGGATGTTATTTGCGTTGTACTATGTTATTCAGTGCATGGTTGGGGTTTTTCTTCATGCAATTTGAGGAAATCTTCTGCGTTGACCTTTGTATTTCTTGGAGAAAACATTTCCTTTGGCGACAACTTTCTCAGTTAACTTTCATATTTGCCTCTTCCTTAGTATGGTCGGTAGCGTAATCTGAATCTTTCTGGTTTCGCATTCGTGTAGTTGTGGGTTCAAATCTCGCAATTCTCTAAGATTCCCAACAGCCCTTAAAGATCGTTTAAGGGCAAAGGTGACGGTTTAGGTCGCAGCTACTGTACTCATCGCCTCCTGGGGTTGGCTTCACACTTTACTAAGGTCATGGATCCAGACACTGACCTTTTTCCTCCCTAGAAAACCACTTCAACACTGAATAAAATCCCTAAGAATCAAAAACAAAGAATCAAAGAATCAAAAGAAAAATAATCAAGAATAAAAAAAATCTAGAATCAAAACATTAGTTTTCTCTTTATATGCCCCCTTGTGGCCCTTTTTAGCCACCTGTAGCCCTATGACCATCTGTGATCCCGTTTAAGAATCACTGGTGAAGAGATTAGTGTCACCCTTAAGAATGACCAAGTCTCAAACAAACATAAAGAAATATGGGCATTAGAAAAATATCAAATCTTGTCCAAGAGTGCTCACCTTGTTCCATGACTTCCACTCCCACGTCATAATATTTTTTTCAATTCCTCATCCTCCCCCATATTTTTTCATTTCCTTCAATTTCTTTTCTTTTCTTTTCAAGATTTTTTCTTCCCTCCCGTCTCTCACCCTCACCGTTCCGTTCTCATCCCCGAGTGAATTTATATATATATTTTTCCAGTTAACCTGTTATTCTTTCCCATTCGTTCTATTTCACTTCTTCGTTTCATTCGCCAGTTACTCCATTTGCGCCATACTGGGCCATTTTCTTTAACGTTATCTCTCTCTTCTTCTCCTTCTGCTCCTTTCTTTTGGTCTTTCTTCAATTCAGTTTCTCCTCTTTCGTATATTTCTAATTATTTATTACTTCGTTTACTTTTAGTTTGCTTCATCTGAATTCCTTCCTCTCCCATTCCTCATCTACCTATTCTCTCTCTCTCTCTCTCTCTTTCTCTCTATCTCTCTCTCTATTTCTTTTCTCTTTGAGGCAACAGCCTTCCCTCTCCAGGGCACGATCTGTCTAGCCGGCTGTCTGGAGACTTGCCTGACCACATATATAGCACTGGATACATACCATTCATACATTCCCGAACGCCCGTCTAGCCAAATCCTCCTAGCAAGCCTTTCCTCTTTTCCTTTGGTAACCGTATGCAAGTTGGCCAATTCTCCCTTGTCTGGCCACACTGGAAGATCCGATCGCCAGTTCTAGGGAGGAGAGATGCGCTTACATATAAGGATGTCTTCATGAAAGTTGGCTGGATTTAAGCAACATGTTTCTGCTGCAACGCGCGCGGTAAGGCTCCGTCTGTCAGTCGGCGTTGTGAGCGCGCATGCGCGCCTGACCTGCCCAGCATTCCTTCACGCACCAGACCCCTCGCGGCTTGGCTTTAAGGGCGGGATTCCTAACAAGAAGTATAGTATCTTCGTCATCACAATGCTTTCCTTTGGGAGGGCTGTCTATATACGGTACATGTTCCATGAAGATGCAGATTTGGTGCACCAAATTATTGCAAATCTGCATGTAGATTTTTTTATACAATTAAACGATAGCAGTTCATATTTATTGCAAAATTACGCACGTGTACTGCGCGTACTGAATATGTATGTACAAATACACACATATTCACACTTGGAGAAAAATAAAGATAAATGATAAGATAGCTGCTAGTGCGAGTATATGCTTCGATAGAGACTAAGGGATGATGGTGAAGGTGTTCCTTGTGTGAATTGAATAAAGAAGTGATGGCAGCGAGAGGAACGAACGGGAAAAGATGAAAGAGGGTGGTAAGGAGAGTTACGGTTAAAATTGTGGTTAAGGACAGAGTTTACAAAGATGAGTTGGACGGTGGTGGGGATTACTTCTTTTTAGAAGAAGGTTATACACAAATACACTTGGATTAGGGTAGTAGATGGATAAAAGGGGTTTCGGTAAACAGAGAAGGGATGTTTGTGAAGACTATATACGGTACTGGACCACGAAGTGGAGGAGACTGAAATAGAGGTATGGAGAGAGTAACTTGGATAAGAAAGAAGTGGCGAATATGTTAAAGATAAGAGAGAGAGAGAGAGAGAGAGGAGAGAGAAAAGGAGGAAACTGGAAAAAGAGGAAGAAACGGAACACCAAAGAACAAAAGGAGAGATATACAGAAAATATTCTGAAAAAAGGGGCGGGAGAGGGGAGTGGTACCAGTGTGGAAGCAACAAATGGAAGACTAAATAAGAGGTAGCCTGGAGAAGTAAAGAAAATCATGGATGTAAAGAAAGAACCTTATGGTTGAATAATAGAAAGTGAAAAGGATAAGAGAAGGTACGTAGAGGACCAAGTAGATTTACAATAGTAAGGACAAAGAATATGGAAAGGGATGAGACTAGAAGCAAAGCTTTTCGAAGCATAAAGAAGAACGAGGAACATGAGAATGGATATGACAATGGGAATGAGAAACGAGGACAGCAAAATGGCGGTTCAGAAAGAAATTGAGGAAACAGAAGGTGAGGAACGTACGCCAGGAGGTGCTGAGTAGCTGCGATTGGACTGTTGGGGCAGGTAATTAACGGTCACTGCTGGGAATTGGAGAGGAGTGCGGGATTTGAACCCAGCACTAAGCGAATAAGAGCCCAGCATGCTTTCGATTACGCCCCCAGCGTACAGGAACGACGCATTTTTCCAGATTACTTCGGACACAACTCGGACAAGACGTAGAAATAACAAATTACATTTAATATTTCTTCAGCCATAACAGCGTTTCCACCATTGGGGACAATATCGAAATAAAGAGATTCTATAAGAATGATAAAGAAATTTTAAGGAGTGAAACAGAACGAAGGGGTAGTGAAATTTAAAAAGTTATCAACTTTATTTTTTGAGTGGAGATTAATATTTAATTAAAAGAATGGCGAGTGGTTTTGTCCTTTAGGATGTCAAAACCTGCACATAAAATATACAATCAATATCCACATACGAAGACAAACAACAACAGCAATAGATGTGACGGAAAAGGAAAGAGATCAGTAAGAGAGAATGGCGGAGGAAAATGTTGAAGAAGGGAAAGGCACCTGGGATGGGTGGAAAGAAGAATCATGACTGATTGACTGCAGGCGGCTGCAAAGGGTCCTTGTAGAGAGGGAGAGTGCCGATGGACTGGAAGAAATCGTGCCTAGTGCCTGTCTATAAAAGGAAAGGAGGCAAGGAGGAGTGTGTGAACTATAAAAGTGTAAGATCACTAAAACTCAACGGTCTCACGCACTCACGCGCGTGCGCAGATGAACCAAGAAAAGAAAGATGTGAAGAAGTACAGCTTTTTAGTTAGAACAAGACAAGGGTGGAATAAACTGTCTTGAAAATAGAATCTTGACCCATAAATTATTTCACGAAGAGACATGATGACCACAATATATAAATAAATAAATAAATAGATAAATAAATTGAAAAACAATAATGAAGAAGAAAGTAAAGATAGCAAAGGGACGGGGGGGAGTGCAATTCGTACATACGAGTATATACATACATACATACAAACGTGCACACATACATATATACATACCAAAGGCTTCTCCCCCTTATAAAGGGGATAGCCGAGTTAAAGCAAACAACTTCTTCATACATATTCAATCCCATTTAACATCCCTCCCGTCTGAACATCTCCTGGGTGAAGGGTCATCCCTGTCACCCATCACATTGCTCGGGCCAGAGGTAATGCAGCTAGACACAGCCCCATAGTAGGGCCCGAGAGCTGAAGCAGGTTTACTCCCACCGCTTCATTGTATGACAACCCCAACCCCCCTTGTGATCCAATCCGATCGTTCCACGGAGAAAAAAAAAATAAATAAATAAATAAATAAATAAATAAATAGATAAATTATGATGATTCGGTTCAACGTCGCGATCTCCCCTATCAGGGGGCTAGGACGGTAACCCTTATAGAGGACTTTATAGCGTGAAATTTAATAAACCATGCCCTTGGTCCAACTCACTGGCGGCAGATATTGAACTGCCGTCACCTCGACCTCCGTTGCAAGTGGAGACGCTCTACTCTCTTCGACCAGCAAGATAGATGAATATATAAACAAATAAATAAATGAGTGAATAAGTGAATAAAATAATGAAAAAAAAACCATCCCTCCGAGCCAGAAAAGTATTGGAAAAATAAATGAATGTAACGGGGAGATAGAAACACAAGTATCAGCATATAAACGACTCCACAGTGCATTGCCAGAATTGAGCACACGTGGTCATGGGGAAGGTCAAGCGATGATGATGTTTCTCAAAGTAATAAGAGGGTTCAAATCAACAAACGGTCAATTTTGGATTATAAAGAAGTAACGGCGTGTTATTAGCTCTACTCTTACCCTGTAAAACTTAACTTGGTAAATATACATGCACACGCGCGCACATGTGAGAACGTACGCACGCACACACACACACACACACACACACACACACACACACACACACACACACACACACATATTGGTAAAGTCGTAGGTAACATCCGGTTTGTTGAACATAAAATGTCCTATCATTACATGGATGAAGATATAACAAAGAAAAAATAAGATAAAGAACCAATCAGACCTAGACTGAAATATGCGGAAAAAAAAAAAAAAAAAAAAAAAGGTCGAAGGAACACAAAAGGGGGTAACCAGAATGGTGCGAATACACCGCACGGCGAGCAACTGGAAACACCAGACCCAGCCGCCGCCATTAAAGAAACGAAAATTGCAGTGTTGAGGTCACTGAAGGGAGTGGATTAAATTGACAGAGAAGATCTCTTGGTCTGGCACGGGAAAGCGGAACGAGGTCATGGGAATTCATTGAAAAAATGTCTTGAGAACTTTAAGAAATACAGACCCACCTCGACTTACGAACGAGTTACGTTCGTAACTCGAAATGTTCGTGAGTCCTTTTTCAACATAATTTAAAAGATACTCAAATCTACATGCATAAGTATTATATAAAGTCAGTACATATTTTCTCATCCTAAAGCACATTACTAATGATACATAAAACAAAAATAAACTGTGATAATAGTAATTCAATGTTGAATTTCTCACCTTTGGAACTAGTAAATTAGTCTTGAGGTGATGTGCAAGTATGACTTCGTTCGTATGTCTGAAAGTTCGTAAGTCGAATGTTTGTAAGAAGAGGGGCATGAATTCTTGGAATAGCAAGGGTATAATGTAGCCCAAGCTGGTTTATGAACGATATCTGACACTTGGTATGATTAATGGAGACTATGAGACAGGATCTTATGAGCGTAGCTCCTTCCCTGTTTAGTACAATTAGGTAATTATATATATATATATATATATATATATATATATATATATATATATATATATATATATATATATACATATATATACATATATTTATATATATATATACATATATAAACAGTATATAAGAGTATATTTATATATTATATATATATATATATATATATATATATATATATTGTGTGTGTTATTATGATGTATGTAATTAGTAAACTCTCCTACTGGGGTTTGAACCCTTGCCTGAGCGACTGCTTATTATAAAACAAGGTATGGTCCTTGCTTTATATACTCGTACAATAAGCAGCCGCTCAGGCAAAGGTTGGAATCCCAGTGAAAGAGTTTATTTACTGTATATATACATACATACATACATATATATATATATATATATATATATGTATGTATGTATGTATATATATATATGTATGTATGTATGTATATATATATATATATAGAGTTGTGTGAACCTTCTTATGAATAGAAACATTTTCATCATGTCCTTGACGTACAACACGAAACCGTAAGTAACATTATGTCGACGTCTATCCTTGACGTCCCGTACCACGCAAACATTCCTCCTCCTCCTCCTTCTCCTCCCCCTCCTCCTCCTCCCCTCCTCTTCCTCCTCCTCCTCCTCTTCCTGCCATTTCCTTCGTCTCCTTGTTCGTCACTTCTTCGTTACACCCACACATCATCGCTCTTGTTTCCCGTATGACGTCCCTTCTAATATTGATCTCTCTCTGATCTGAGCTTCTGCGATTACTGAAGTTCTCATTACAGTACATTTCATTCAACGATTTTCTTCAGTTGAGGGGAAAACCTAAACAGGGTCAGATTTATGTTAAAGGACATAAGAACCGGTTTACCAACAGAGTGTTTAACGAATGGCATATACTAAGACTAGTAACCATGCAGTGAGCGCTGTGTAATTCTTGCATTTCTGTATACAATAATTCCTTTAAAATCAAAGGAAGGTCATAGAGACCGAAACGTTAGGACAATAAACGCGTTTCTAAGCCTATCTTCGTTTACCCTTCCCCACCTATCATTCTCTCATTTGTTTCAAACAATTTCTATATATATACAGTATATATATATATATATATATATATATATATATATATGAAAAATAACAAAATATATATTTACACGTTTCTAATACATTATGGGTTAAAGTTGAATATATATAGACTTGTGTTAGCCTGGCTATTCCACTACAAAAGGCAAAGGTGACGCTTTTGGGTTAGAGGAAAGATGGTAGCTACAACAGGAAGAAGAGCACTAGGGGCAAAG
>NC_134817.1:36744599-36762099 GCF_046742065.1 Oratosquilla oratoria | reverse complement strand
TAGGTCATTCTAGGTCTGGGCTTGCTTATGTGACACTCTCATCCCTCGGGCTTCCGCCGCCGTGCTCGCCACCCGCTCTGCCCGCATTTGAGCGTGACAGGCTGCCTACCTAACCGCCTCTAGAATTAATCATGGAACAACATCAGATATGTACACCACAACGGGGGCTGCGAGGCTAGTTTGTACTTACTACTCAGTTCCTTGTCCTATTAGTAGGGAACACCCACCTGGAATCAAATAAACAAAAGTTAACATTTCGGTGACAATGTATTTAATCAACATATGAGTCCATTATATTCATGTGTGTGTGTGTGTGTGATAGTATCAGTACACGTTTGGAAAGGCCAAGCGATGGATATTAGTTTTGTTTTTAATGTGTGTGTGTGTAATAATGATAAATATAATAATAATAACAATAATAATAATTATGACAATAATGATAATAATAATAATAATAGTAATAATGATAATAATAATAATAATAATAATAATAATAGTAATGACAACAAACATAATAATAATAATGATAATAGGTTTATTGAATTAACAGTGACACAGAGATACACTGACAACATTTGCTAATTTTAGGACTAGTCTAATTTGAGTACATAATGTGCATGAAGGAAGAAGAAAAAGAAGTAGAAGAAGAGTAAGAAGAAGAAGAAGAAGAAGAAGAAGAAGAAGATGCTGTGTCTTAACTATATAATCTGAACGAAAACGCAAGTTATCGTAACCTTGTGTTATAAAAAATAAGCCTGACGGCTTCAGCAGTGATGTGACTTACTCCTTCCATATCTAGTGACACTTTTCCTTTTTGGTCTGTCTGTCGCCAGGCGATTTTATTCAGGGCGGACCTTCCACTACAGAACAATGAGTCACAACGGGAAACAGTCCTGGGTCACCCATGGCAAGGTCAGAGGTCTGTTGACCTTGACCTATAACAAGGTCACTAGACTAGTGCCTATTATTAGGAATAGGAGGAGGAGGGGGGGAGTAGGAGGAGGAGGAGGAGGAGGAGAGCAGTCGCCGGTTGTCTAAGCTACTCGTTCATTATAAATTTTTGACATTTGATTACTTACATATTTAAAATCTATCAACTCCTCGAGAGACATTAAAGGAAACTTTACACAGCTTGTTTTTCTTTCTCTTCTTCCTCAAGCTCAGAGTCACTTAAGAGGTCTACATGAAGCTAAACACTTTCCTCGAAAGGTTCGCAAACTTTGTCTTTTCTGCTGATGGGGACAGTTTGTGGGATGTTTGGGGGAAGGGGAAGGGGAAGGGGAAGGGGAAGGGGAAGGAAGGGAAGGAACTGGGTCATGGTGGGGGAGGAAGGAGGGGAAGATGAAGGGAAAGAGGGACGGAGGAACATGGGAGGGGTTGTAGATGGGTTTCGTGTGTATGTTGTGTGGAATATATATATATATATATATATATATATATATATATACATATATATATACATATATATATATGTGTATATATATATATATATACACACACACACACATACATATTATATAATATATACATATATATACATATACACGTGCATATTTACACGTGTTATGGAATAGCGAATACGCATGCACACTAGCAATGACACTAAAGCTCACACACACACACACACACACACACACACACACACACACACACACACACACACACACACACACACACACACACACACACACACACACACACACACACACACACACACACACACACACACACACACACACACACACACACACAAGCCCTAAATACGTATACAATGATGGCAAATATAATGTGTTGCGTGCATGAGGAGATGAAGATAAAAATCTCACAATGAAAAGACAACACCTTTGCGACACAAAACATCGCGAAACTTAACACAATGTGACAAGTCAATCGATTTATTTATTTATTTTTTTACCTGTTCTTATCCTGACCTCGGGGTCAAGGGGGTCCTATGTTATCGACCTCAGTTAGCAAATCCTCGACGGTCTGTGGCCACGAAGGGTACATGATGGGACGGCACGGGGCGAGAGGGAGGAAAAGGAGAGGGGGCGAGGGAGAGGGAGAGGGAGAGGGAGAGGAGGAAGAGGGAGGGAGGGGCAAGGAGGAGGGAGGGGAGGGGAGGGGGAGGGCCTCTTCCCGCACACACAACCGCTGATCAAGTCGCGGCCCCAGGCGGCGCTGAACACGCGGCAGACTTCCTCCTCTCTGGCTACCTATAACGTTAACGCCTACCTCCTTTTGTTTCTACATCTCCTCCTCCTCTTTCTTCTCCTCCTCCTCCTTTTCTTCCTTCTTCTCTTTTTTTACCTCCTCCTCCTTTTCTTCCACCTTTCTTCCTTCCCCTCCTCCTCTATCCCAGCCTCCCCTATTCTTCTCCTTTTCCTTCTTCTCTTTCCCAACTCTTCTCCCTCTCTTAAGACTATTTTTTTCTCCTCTTCCTCCACCTTCTTTTTCTCGTCCTTCCCCTCTACCTCCCCCTCTCCTCCTATCCATCCCGTACTTCTCTTCCTCCTCCTCCTCCTCCTCCTCCTCTTTTCTTTCCCCATTAGACTTCACTTCCAATTTTTCTCTGTCGCGATCATCTCTTCGTTACTCGCTTCCTTTATCGTCTCTCGTCTCCTTCCTCCTTTTCTTTTACACTAAATCTATTACAAATAATTACAAAGGAAGAGCATATAACCAGGAGACCTTTTGGTCCATAACTAGGTCGGATGCAAACATGCCTATTAACATGTTCTCCAGTTCTTCAATCCTTTGACTATCATAGTCAACTTTTAAGTTTGGCTCTGGGTACCTACAGGCGATTTTATTCAGCTGATGAAGACCACAGGCAGTCTTAGGCCATGTTCACACTGGCGGTCTGAACTGCAAGGAAACCGCAACGATACCGCGTAGTCAAGAAAAAACTGCACGGTTGTGTGTGAACGCCTCCACTGACTTACAATGTAAATGAGCCGCGGTTCAAACCACTAGTGTGAACAGGGTCATAGTGCGCTATACTATGGATTGACCCTATGGCTGCATAGGTCGCCTTGTAAACTTTATTCCGCTTGTCTTCAAGCGATTTTATTCAGCTGTGGGAAGCTTAAATATATTCCCTCCACCCTGGTAGTGGAGGGGTTTGAAGTGGAACCGCCTTCTTCCACTTTTTATCCACATCTGTTTTTCCCACATCTGTTAACCCATCCGTCATTACTCGCTCCTCTGGCTCGTTTCCTACACCTGTTCTGCACGATGCCTCGAACATAAGGACATAAGCCCCTGTTCACACTAGCAGTTTGAACCACGCGGAAACCGCGCGGTTGTGTGTGAACGCCTCCATTGACTTACATTGTAATTGAACCGCTACGGTTGAAACCGCTAGTGTGAACAGGGCCTAGGAATAGAGGAGACTGCGAAAGATCATAAGGCCTACACTAGGCAGTTCCATGTCCCTTAACACTTGTCATCCCTACCCACAAAGTCATCTCATTTTCTCTTGGAACAACCAATTGTTTCAGCGCTCACTACATGGTTACGAAGTCTATTCCATTCCGTTAACCACTCTATTGGTTAATAAATGGACTCTTCATCTTCCTCTTGCTCACTTTGACCATATTTGGTCAACAGGAAGGCTTCGCCATTTTCTTTCCTCTCCTCCTTATTTCTTGGGATTTTATTTTTTCGGTTTATTCTATTTTATTTCTTCTCAATTATTTTCCACGAAAATCTCTTGTATGTGTGACATGGGTTCAAATGTACACATATGCGTATACGCGGAAACACGTACGTGCGCGCACACACACACACACACACACACACACACACACACACACACACACGCACGCACCGAAATGATTGGTGAAAGATAAAAGTGGGCGTGGCTTGTTTTGCCTGGAACCGCTTCGGTGGCTACAGTAAACTGCCTCGTTTACATGGGGCAAGTTGAGAGGCAAGTCAAGTGTGCAGTTACTTGAACCGGAGAGAAAAACGAGCAAGTACATGTTCACACTTGCCACGTCAGAGACAAGTGGCTTGTGTGAACAGGTACTTGCTCGCTTTCCTCTCCAATTCAAATAACTTGCACACTTGACTTGCCTCTTAACTTGCCCCGTGTAAACGAGGCTTGACATCATTGGAGACACAAGTAGTAGAATTGTTTCCCAACGGATCCCTTCTCCATATCCGTATTTGACAGGACTGCATTAACCTAACATTGAATTAACCTAACCTAACCTTGCTTAACATAACCTTACCTTACTTTACCTAACCTCACCTACACTAACCTAACCTCACCCAAACTTACTTAACCTAACCTGACCTAACCTTACCTTAACCTACCTAACCGAGCCTAACCTGCAACCACAATTTTCTTAAAAATCAACCAAAATTTTATTTTCCCAACACGAGCCTCGGTCGCTGATCAATATACAGATTTTTGTTGCCACAACGCTGAGAACAAAGAAGGGCCGCTCGCCTTCTCCAGAGCCAAATGTCGCGTACTTCATCCAGCCCGTCGCAAGGACAATTAGCCCCATTTTGGCAAAATTGGCTTCAAGTCTCCTTGTTACACAGAAGACAATGGAGGGCGAGGGAGGGCGTGGGACCAAAGTCTTAGGAGGAGAAGGAGCACTCAAGCATATTAACTAGTAAAACTGTACGTTGCAACAACTCAACACCACAGTGTTTCACTGCGGGATTTGGTGTGGATGGGGAACGTAAAATGAAGGACTATAGTTTGTTCTATAGTTGACGAAAGGCGAATTTACTGCACCAAAGAAACCACCATCTCCCTAAGCAGCAGCAAAAAAAAAAAAAAAAAAAAAAAAAAAAAAAAAAAAATATAAATACATATATATATATATATTATATATATTATACATATATATATATATATATATATATATATATATATATACACATATACACAGATAAAAAGGAAAGCTGACAGGAAGTGTGTACTCGAGACAGCGTTTTATAGCAAGACTATTATTTTCTTCTTTAGGGGGATGTCAAGGAGTGGAAGAAAAAGACTTGAGAGGGGATGGAGGAGAAGAGGAGGAGAAACGCTTTAGAAATTAGAGTAGAAAGTTGGAGAGGAGGGATGAAAAGAATGCAGGTGTGCACACACGCTATGACGTGTATGTACACTCAGATGACCATGTGCGTATTTGTACACTTGTGTACAGTATATATATATATGCATACATATATAATGTGCGTGCGTATGTGTGTACATACGTACATATTATATATATATATATATATATATATATATATATACATACATAATGTGCGTGCGTGTGTGTGTGCATATATATATATATATTTGTGTGTGTGTGTGTGCATATGTGCATATGCGATTTTTTTGTAAGCATTCTTGTGATCGTGGACCCAAGGTAGAAGTACACATTTGTATGCAGGCATGCAGGCATGCAAGCAAGCAAGCAAGCACGTGCTTTTGGACTGCTTCGGTGCGTGCGACTGACTGGTCCATGCTTGGGGCGGTGGCGGCTGCAAGCACGTTCCTCGCTGGAGACTACCGATTGGGCCAGACAGAACCAGAAGGCGGGGAGCCAACGCCAGGAGACGCTGAGTAGCTGCGGCCGAAGCCGTCACCTTTGCCCTATACGCTCTGGGGAGCGTTGGGTCAGGCAACTAACAGTTACTGATTGGTTATTCGGAATGGAGTGCGGGATTCGAACCGGTGGCTAAGTGAATGCGAGACCAGTACGTTTCGGATGACGTCACCAGTGGTTAATGATTTCGCTTTCCTTTCTCGAAACCTTTCCTTTCTGTTTTTACTTGTTTATTTATTTGTTTATTTGTTTGTTCTCTTGTTATGACTGTAATACTGTACAGGTTCTTCTAACGAGTGCAGTATAAGGACAGAATGATATCAGAGGTAGACAGAAATAGATGGACAGAAGATCTACTAGTATGAGATGACAGATCAACAAAGAGTAATGTTTGAAATATGTTGAGAAGTATGTGTCCCTTTCTAAAAAGATTGTAGATTTATGGAACAAATTAGGTAAAAATATAATCCAAGCCAACGATATATATGGATTCAAGATAGTTTGATGAAAGAGACGGGTCCTATCAGCACAGCTTCGAACTCGTAGGTTACGAATAGGTAAACGCGCGCGAACGCACACACACACACACACACACACACACACACACACACATGTATTTATACACACACAGATCACACACGTGGACACACACGCAAACACGTACGCATATACACACACACGCACATACACACTCACAAAACATACACGCACACACACACACACACACATGTATTTATACACACACAGATCACACACGTGGACACACACGCAAACACGTACGCATATACACACACACGCACATACACACTCACAAAACATACACGCACACATACACGCACACACACACACACATACACACACAAAGAAAGGAAAGAAAGAAAGACAAAAATTTTCATCAGCTTTGCAGGGGCTGAAGACGACTATCCCAAAGTGCGAGGCGAACTTTTATAACCCCCTCAGCTCCCAACTGCGGGCGCTGTCCCCCTTCGCCTCAGCCAGTTCCCCCCCCCTTTCCCCTTTCTCCAATTACCTCCCCCTCCCCCACCTCCCAACTCCCAACCTCTGCGACCCCCAACTCCCAACCTCTCATCGGCAACTCCCCGCCAATTACCATATCACGTCACTTCCGTTGACGTCTGACACCACGTAATCTCAATGACCTCCTCCTCCTCCTCCTCTTCTTCGTCCTCCTCCTCTTCGGTCTCCTTTTCCTCCTCCTCTTCATCCTCCTCCTCTTCGGTCTCCTTTTCTTCCTCCTCTTCGTTCTCTTCCTGCTCCTTTTCCTCCTCTTCGTCCTCGTTTTCCTTTTCCTCCTCCTCTTCATTGTCTTCCTCTTTTTCGTCCTCCTCCTCCTCCTCCTTCTCTCCCCTCTTACATTCTTTCCTTTTTCTCTCATTTCCCCAACTCCAGTTTTGCCTAATTCCTCAACTTCTATTAAATCTCATCGATTTTTTCTCTCTCTTTTTCTGAACTCCTTGTCATGTTTCCCCCCCTGATTCCTCTCTTTGTGTCTCTTATTCTCTCTTTTTCGTCACTCACGCACTCCTTTCCCTTTCTGATGTAAAGTTGAGAAAACAAGTTTCTCGACACATTCTGGTATGCAAAAAATATATCAGCTATTTGTCACGAATATATATATATATATATATATATATATACATATATACACATATACATATATACATATATGTATATGTATATATATGTATATATATATATATATATATATATATACATATATATGTATATATATATATATATATATATATATATATATATATATATATATATATACATATAAAATATTTACTTTTACTTCTGAAACCAAGACTGACACCATCGGACGCCTCAATTACCTGTGAATATTTTTTCTTGATAAAAAATACATTGTTATCAAAAATGCCAACAGACTTTTTCCACCAACTGTACTTCAGTCTTGTCCATATTCATGACATTTATTCTTGCTCACTCTCTCTTTCTCTCTCTCCCTCTCTCTCTCTCTCTCTCTCTCTTTATACACTATGACCACTCCAAGCTTCCTCTGTCACAATGTGTAACCTTTTCATTACAAAGGATCTCTCTTCAGCTGAATAAAATCGCCTGGCGGCAACCATAGCAATTCGTGTTGCTGTTACGGGCTCTGATTGACCAGTGCTTCTATCCTGGCGACATATTTAACTGGAGTATGTTTCACGATTCGGCTGAATAACATCGGCCGGCGCCGGCCAAAACATACGGTATGTTTATGTGGTGAACAACAGGTTCATGAGTAAAATAAGAAAATCGGTGTAGAAAATTAAAAGAATCAATAACTAAATAAATCTATAGGTAAATGAAAAAAAAAATGATAATAGAAAATATAGACAAATTAAAAACAAGTACATACATAAAGAACTCCACTGATAAACAAATAAATATATGAATAAACAAATAAAAAACAAGTACACAAATAAATATAAAAATTCATATATATATATATATATATATATATATATATATATATACGAAAAAATAAAAAACTCCATTGATAAACAAATATATAAAGAAAAAAATGATAATAAATACATAAGTGAAAAAATATTAAAAATCCATTGATAAACAAGTTAATATATAAATAAACAAATAAAAACAAGTACACAAATGAATATATTAATAAGTACATAAAAATGAAAAATAAAAATTGTAAATGAGCGAGAAGCCATTAAATCATTCTTCATCAATCAAAAGACTTCAAACTATTACATGCTACTGCATCTGCGAGAAGTTTGGTTTTCTTGCTTGCTACGCGGTTGCAGAAAATGGTTCCACCTTTCACTTGATTAAGTCTATTTCCTCTCGTCTCGTTGATAATAAGCGTAAAACAGTTTTCGCTTTTGATCTTATCAGTTTCCTTTACACTCGTGAGGCCCTGTCAGATCTTCCCAGGCTCCAATTCTGAGAGAAAATTTGAGTAATTAATTGAGACAGGCACGAGATTTATATTTTTTTCATTTTTATTCTGACTCATCTACTTATTCATTTATCTGTTTAGTTCGTTATTCACTTTATATATTTGTATATTTATCTATCTATTTAGTCAGGTATTAATTTTATATATTTATTTATTTATTTACTGTATATTTTTTTATATTATTGATCCATCTTATTCATCTATCTATTCACTTCACATCTTTACTATTTCTTATTAGTTTTATATTTTTATAATTTCTCATTCCCTGATCTATTTGTCAACTTTAATTTAATTTATCTACTCATTTATTTACTTTCTTGTGGGGGGGGGGGTTCAAAATATCATAGCTTTATAATTTTTTATCTATTTATTTATTCACCTATTTCCATTTTGTCTATTTTTTATCTATTTTCCAATGGAGACGGTTTCCTTCGATCTGAGTAGAAAATTTTATATATATATATATATATATATATATATATATATATATATATATATCACGGGTCTCGTTCCGAGTTTATTCCTGACCGGTTTCGCTTGTCACAATGTCTCAACATATATACATATATATATATATATATATATGTATGTATTCGTATATATAATAATATTAATAAGTAAAATACAATAGATAAACAAATACCAAAGTCATAAAACTCCAGACAAGAACTAAAGACGTTAGTATTTTTACCCAATCTCGGTGTTTTCTGCGCCGGCCTTTTTTTTGCCTCCGCCGCGCCATCTGCTCTTAACCCATTCAACTCCGATGACAAGATTCTTTGTCATTTGGTCAAATAAAACAAAAAATCATAAAACACCAAAATGTTTGATCAAACACCAGAAAAATATGACGTCAGTCCTCGCTTCGCTCTCAGCGAAGCGAGGACTGAGCGTCATATTTTTCTGGTGTTTGATCAAACATTTTGGTGTTTTATGATTTTTTGTTTTATTTGACCAAATGACAAGACATCTTGTCATCGGAGTTGAATGGGTTAATTCTCCCCCGACACCTCGCAGACAGTCCTCGCATCAACTCTCGCCACCTCATCAAAATCATTTTAATCAAACAACCTTCCTCACACCTTCCTGCAACCTCTTCAACCACCTCCACACCTCCCTCTATGACCCACACCTCTCGAATCCCTCTTTTGCCTCTTCTACAACCTCCTATGCACTCCTATACCTCTTACTCACTTCACAACCTCTTCTACAATTCCTTCAACAACATGCTTGCATCTCCTCCCTTCCTCCTCCTCCTCTTCCTCCTCCTCCTCCTTCTCTTCCTTTTGCTCTGTTGAGTTAGCGGGGCTGAGGAACTGACTTTGTTTGGTTTTGTTTGTTTATTTGTTTATCTTGTTTTGGCGAACTTGATTGACTTTATTCTGCCCAACGCCATACTATTTCATTCAGCTGAGGGGATTCATCATTTGCTATCACGTCTACTTATCTACTTAATTTCAGAAGTATCTACCCAAGCGCCCACTCACACAACATGCTACACAAACCATATGTATCTACCACTCCATCTACCAACCACGTATCCTATGTACCATCTCTATTAACTCTTTCAATGCTGATAACAACTTCCGTACCTCTTCTGACTGCCGCCGGGCAATTTCATTCACCCGGAAATCAAAATATACGGAGAAATAATTAAGTACCGCACTGTATAGATTATTTCAAGACAGTCTCTGAGACACGGTCCCCCATTTGAACAATGCCTCTAACGACCGTGACCCTGTAATAAAATCGCCTGGCGAGCCTCAGAACTAAATATATAGATTCTGTCTCCCATCGTGTGGTGCTTGGTGCACCAACGGCACGAATTTTCCATTTATCAATTCACCCTTAACCCCCCTAACCCTAGCCCCCCCCCCTTTCCCCCAAATCGGGTAAACCAATTGTCGCCCTTCTAATTTTCTCACTGTATGTGTGTATATATATATAATATAATATATATATATATATATATATATACATATACATACATGCAAAGCAGACCACTTGGAAAAAGGAAACTTACGAAGCAGAGCGCTTTCGTATATTACATCTTCAGTGCAACAAGTACTTGTAGCACTGAAGATGTAATATACGAAAGCGCTCTGCTTCGTTAGTTTCCTTTTTCCAAGTGGTCTACTTTGCATAAGTGAACACACGTACCCGTGTTCTTATTAGCATATACATATATATATATATATATATATATATATATATATATATATCATGTATGTAATAATTTTCTCCTCTTTCTTCCTTTCCTATCACTCTTTGTTTCCATCTTCCTTCTTTCTCGAAAGTCCTTTTTCTTCTTCCTTTCATCTTCGTTTAAATTTGTATTCCCATATTCCTCTCGGGTCTCTTTTTTCTTCGTTCACAAACATTTCATTCCTGCATTCTTCTACTCTATTCACTTTTTTTATTCTGTGTCCTTCATTTACTCTCTTTTATCTTTATTTCTAAGTTTCTTTATATTTCATTAATTATCATCTCTTCTTACATTTCTCTTCGTTTCATTAGTCTGTCTTATTTCCTGGTTCCACCGTCTTTCTATTCTTCACATCTTCCTCTTCCTCTTCCTCCTCCTCCTTCCTTCTCTACCTCCATCTGCCCTGCAGCCCTCCATGGCCTCCATTAGCTCTTGTACAATTAACTAACAAAAGTTGCTTCTGACTCTCTTCAGTCTGAACCTCACCTCAACTCCACTGCATTCATCCATGGAAGCTGCACCATCCACCCATGCATCCATTATTCACTTTATCTGCCTTTTCTGTTAAAAGAAATAGCAAAAAGGCCTAAATTTATAAATACAATGTCCGCAGAAGGCCACGCGACAGCCGGGCCTGATTGTTTGAATTACATCGCTGTTACTAGCGATTTATTCCAAAACAGAACTTAGAATATATAAATTCAGATTCAAGTACAGACGTACAGGAAGGTATCTGGCAATTCCCTTTACAAAGGAGTCTCAAGCTAAAGGCAGGTGGAACAGCATCAGGATGATATGAGTTCCAGATCCTCCCAGTGAATGGAAAGAACGACAGAGCCTACTGGCAGACTCCTTCAAGAGTTAATTGCACAGAACAAGAAAGAGACGTTTCAGAAAATTGAGTGTTGCGTGGCCTCCTCAGCAGGGGAGGCATGTGGTTAATGAGTTCTGAAGAAGGATGAACATGAAATTAGCGATAGAACAGAGATAAAGATGCAATACTGTTGCTGACGTGGAGAGGCTGAAACTCTTCAGTAAGAATAGAAGCGTTGATGAGGTGAAAGGCACTGAGCTATAAATATGCTCAAGAGTACTGAACACAAGAACACAGTAATGGAAGAGGATGGAAGAAACCATAAGGCCTTCACTAGGCAGTTCCAGGTCCTTCACCACCTGTAATCCCTATCCATATCTAACCTTCTTTTAAAACAATCAGTTGTTTCAACGCTCACTACATGGTTAATGAATGAAGCTAGTCACTTCATACGTTGGAAACATACAAGAGCAAATAACTCCTCTCTACATAGTCATCAGCTGAGTTGGAGATAGGGAATTCTAGAACCGGTATAGAATACCCGATTTCATTAAAATCGTTCTAGTAGTAATTGGAACATGATTTTTCTAGATGAGTTTACTAGTTAAGGAGATATCAAGAAAGTTCAGGACGTCAGAAGATAAGTTTTGAGATAGGGAAAATCTAAGGATGGTACAGAATCTCCGATTTAATTAAATACGTTTTAGTAATAATTGGTACATGGTTTTTCTAGGTGAGATTACTAATGAAGGATACACCAGGAAGGTTCGGGACGTCAGAAGAGAAATTTTGTGTCATCGAAGAAAAACGGAGAAGTCTTTGGAGGACTGTCGAATAGAGAGGTGAAGTTGAGTCTCGGTGTTGCTGAACGACACTAGATTTTCTCTTCCACAAAGAGAAATGTTAGAAAGGTCAGAGGTCAGAAGTTCTGCAGCTATCCTGCCTTCTAGAATTATGGAGCTCAGTTTTAGAAAGACGTCAGGATGATGACACAGGAAAATATTGTGTCATCAGCAGAAGAGGGCACAGACGATGATGCGTGTCCATATAAGTCATTTATAGAAGAAGAAGGCGTGGAGCCTACGCCAGGAGGCGCTGAGTAGCTGCGGCCAAAGCCGTCACTTTTGCATTATCATGCGCTTGAATTGATGGGGCAGGGAACTAACAGTCACTGCTGGGAATCGGACAGAAGTGCGGGATTTGAACCCACATCTAAGTGAATGCGAGACCAGCATGATTCCGATGACGCCACCAGAGCATATAGGTAATTCATAGATAGAAGAAGAACAAGAATTGACAGAAGAGACAACTATGAGACACTAATGGTCATAGATGTAGGATATAAGAGGTGACCGTCTACTCTAACTTTTAAATAAGGCCTCGATAGCGGTTTTTTTTTTTTTTTTTTTGTAATGTTACTAGTAAGATAGGTTAAGAAAATCTAAACAAGCAAAACCTTCAGACTGCTGAAAGCATTTATCTTTCTCTGGAATAAGCTGAATGCGGACTTGCTTCCAGGATGAAAGGGAGGAGCAAGCTAGGTTATAGACATGGGATTCCGAACGGAAACACACTCACACACATACACATACACACACACACACACACATACACACACAAAAAAAAACGGTAGTACACCCACTCACAACCACACGCCCATCCAACCATCACCCGCCCACACTCACACCCACTCACTCATGCGAGATGGGTCATGAAATTTAGCAAGTATTTTCTCTTGTCTATTCTATCTATATATCGAGAGCTTTTCCCACCTTATAAGGGAGGTAGCCGTGTCAAAGGGACGTCTATATATCTATAATTCTCTGATATACGTTTTATAATCCCTCCGGAATCGAATTAAATCGTCTGACGACAGAAAGAACAAAAAAGACAAGGACTACACGGTATGTAAGAGCGTCACTTTTCACAAAACAATGAAACAACGCACAGATTCTATTTCCGACAATAACCAGGCGGTTTCAATCACAGTGTAGGATTCTCCGAGGGCTAAATCTTCACGAATAAAAGCGTTGAGCCCTCTTACGGGCTTCCCCAACCCTGTCATCCCTCCTCCCCCTCCTCCTCCTTCTCCTTCTTTCTTCACCACTCCCTCATTAGCGGCGCGCCTGGCTCCCACAGTTGCCACCAAACTCCACCTTTGACCCCGGGGTGGATGAGGTCTGGGGGGGTATTCACCCCGACCCCGATTTTATACTCCACCCTCTCCTCCTCCTCCTCCTCCTCTTCTTCCTCCTCCCCCTCAGGTGTTTTGACACGTTGACGACTTCTTTTCTGGGCATGTCATGGTTTCCGCCTTTGGTGTCTGCATGTCTTTTTTTTTCTTTCTTTTCATAACATAACATTGCAAAGCTAAGCGTGGCATAGCTTTATACTCGCAACCCCTTATTGCCAGTCACTTTTTTTTAGGGGGGGGAGGGAGGGGAAGGAAACGGTCGTACATGTCAACTTCTGCTGATTCCGCTGCCATAATCAACCACCGTCTGTTGTGTCAACAATGGTACCAACACAACTACCACCACCATTACCAACACCACCCCCACTACTACCAAATCTAATATATATATATATATATATATATATATATATATTTATATATTTATATATTTATATATTTATATATATATATATATATATGTATATATACATACATATATATTATATATATATATATATATATATATATTATGTTTCATATATATATATATATATATATATATATATATATATATATATATATATATATATAAACTATATGCCACTTATTAATATACAACAAAACATGTGCGGGACCCTAGAGTTGTATGGGTCACGAGTAGCGGGCTGGAAAGGATGAACTGTCACAGTCCTAGATCTCTCCTAATGTACCTATCTTTGTATTATATAAGTATGTATTTATTTCTGAATAAATTACCAGAAGATGCCTAATGCATAGGCGAAACGTCGTATAATGTTAGTTTTCCTACCCAATCATGGACTCGTTTGGAAATATTGTATACCTTCTCCCTCCTTTAGAGAGAAAAGTTATTAGAAGAGTAGAAAGTCTCAATAAGAAGATAACTAACGCCCAGTTTGCTGTGTTATTTAATAAGAAATGTATTGAAGAGAACCTGCTCCCTAAATTCACTAATATATATATATATATATTTTTTTTTCCTCCTCATAAAGGTCAAATTTCTTGGCCACTCTTCCAAGGACTGTCCTGCCGGAAACCTTCAATATTCAGAGGACCAAACGCCTTTCGAAACCTCTACCGCAATCTTAAAAAGTTATAAACAAGGACAAAAGAACACAGGATAACAGTAGGAAGAGAACAATACGAGAAAAGGAAATAAAAGAAGAGAGGACAAGAGAGGGAGAAGAGGAAAGAGAGGAAAAGAAGGGTAGAAAAAATAAATTGATGAGACTGCTATCAAGAATGTCAAAAAAATGGAGGGGATAGAGAGAAAAAATAAAAAGGGGGAATGGAAGATGGGAAAAAGAGAAAAGTCAAACAAGAGAGAAAGAGGGAAAACGAAAGATGGAATGAAATAGAGAAAGAGAATAAATCGACAAAGAGGGGAGGAAGAGGGGAAAGAGAGATAAGAGGGGGGGGATCTTCCAGGTGAAGGAGTAAGGAGAGCGAGGTGGATGAGGGGGAGAGGCAGAGGGGGAGAGGGGAGAGGCAAGAGGGGGAGAGGGGAGAGGCAGAGGGGGAGAGGGGAGAGGCTGAGGGGAGAGACAGAGGGGGAGAGGCAGAGGGGGAGAGGGGATGCGAGAGGGGAGAGGCAGAGGGGAGAGACAGAGGGGGAGAGGGGAGAGGCAGAGGGGGAGAGGGGAGAGGCAGAGGGGGAGAGGGGAGAGGCAGAGGGGGAGAGGAGAGAGGCAAGAGGGGGAGAGGGGAAAGGCAGAGGGGGAGAGGAGAGAGGCAAGAGGGGGAGAGGGGAGAGGCAGAGGGGGAGAGGGGAGAGGCAGAGGGGGAGAGGGGAGAGGCAAGAGGGGGAGAGTGGAAAGGCAAGAGGGGGAGAGGGGAGAGGCAAGATGGGGAGAGGGGAGAGGCAAAGGGGGGAGGATGAGGGACGGGGAAGGGATGGAGGAAGTAGAGGAGGGAAGGGAGGAAGGGAAGAAGCAAAAGAAGGAAGGAGGAATGGGGGAAGGGAGGAAGGAAGAAGGAAGAATGCAGAGGAAGGAAGGGAGGAAGAAAGAAGAAGAAAGGGAGGGAGGAAGCAGGCAAGGAAGAAAAAAAAGGAAAGAGGTAAGAGAGGAAGAAAGGAAACAGACAAAATGAGCAAAGAAGTAAGGATGTAGGGAAGGAAGAAAGGAAAGAGAGAATGAAGGAGTGAAATAAATACATAAATAGATGTGACTCAAAAGAGATAGAAATAGAAACTAAACTATATAATCAGAGAAGAAAACTCAGGAAAGAATCGGAGATGAAAAAGAGAAGAAGAGAGAGAGAGAGAGAGAGAGAGTGAGAGAGAGAGAGAGAGAGAGAGAGAGGGGAGAGAGAGAGAGAGAGAGAGAGAGAGAGAGAGAGAGAGAGAGAGAGAGAGAGAGAGAGAGAGAGAGAGAGAGAGAGAGAGAGAGAGAGAGAGAGAGAATGGGAGTCAAACCTGAGGCATCGTAGACAAAGTAGATGACTGTAATCATTATAAAAATAATTTACAAAGAAAAAAAGAGGAAAAAAAAAAAGCGAGTGGGGCAATGAACGAATAAACTGGCGAAAACTAATGAATAATTATTCGGCCAAAGGGAAGGAGAGGAAACGAAAGAAATTGAAGAAACTGGAAACACACTGCAAACTATCAAGGTAAGCCACGGAAAAATGTCTGTTGAACAATGAAACTGCATAACTAAAGAAAAAATTCACATAGAGGGAGAATGAGAAAGAAAGAAAGAGACAAACACAGACACACACACACACAAAGGGATAAAGAGAGAGAGAGAGAAAGAGATAAATAGAGAGGCAGAGAAAGAGAAAGGGAGGAAGAGAAGAAAGAGAGCGAGAAATAAACAGGAAGAATAGAAAAGCAAGAGAGAGAATTATATATATATATATATATATATATATATATATATATATATATATATATATATATATGTAAAGACACAAATATGGAGGTGAGGTGGCAATGAAACTTTAAGGCTGGAGTATGGAGGTTTACTCACAACCAGAGGTTTCGTCCTCTTGGGCTCTCTTCAGTGGACTGAAGACGGCCCAAGAGTTCGAAACATCTGGTTCTGAATAAAAATCCATACTCTAGCCTTAACGTTACATTTTGCAACCTCACCTCCATATATATATATATATATATATATATATATATATATATATATAGAGAGAGAGAGAGAGAGAGAGAGAGAGAGAGAAAGGGAGGGGGAGAATGATATATATATATATATATATATATATATATATATATATATATATATATATATATATATAAAGAGGGAGGCGAACCGGAGAAAACGAGAATACCTCCAACACGTACAAGGGAAAACGGGAAGATGGGTGTATACACCCAGGAGACCAAGAAGGCTGCTGGTGAGGGCCCCAATGAAGGACACACAAGAAGGAAGATGGGACCAAGGAAGGACACAAAGGCCAAGAAAACGAGTAGGCTGCGTCAGGGGGCTGAGGGGGGCTGTGGAGGTGGCGCAGGGGGCTTTGAGCCAAGCTCCAGGAGATTACAATTGAGATTAGAGGATACTTTGGAATGGGGCATCCGAGCTGACTGACGGGAGGGGAAGGAGGGGAGGGGGAGAGGGTCGTCTGAGAATTCACCCCTCCCCGCTCCTTCATGTATTTTGTTTTGTTCGTCGTCAAGGGATTTTATTCCATTTACGAGTCGCAAAAACACACCCAAGTTCGATATAAGATCAGGGCGTTTCATTTGGGAAACTAAAACTTATTATGGAGTAACATGAAAGCTATATTTTCCTCTCTTACTCTTCACTCTCTCTCTTCATTCTCT
>NC_134817.1:36724599-36739599 GCF_046742065.1 Oratosquilla oratoria | reverse complement strand
ATGGCAATAACGATATTAATATTGTTAGTAATCGTATCGGAGATGAAATTGGGATGATAAATAATCCTTATCACTGCTATTATCGTAACCTATCATCATCATTACTCCCCAGCAGTGCTATTGCTTGTGCTATCGCCATCATCACAACACGGCATAATCCATTAATCGTAATTACAGTCTAGCCCACCGCGAGTACAGTAATCAGCACAGTTAATCTCATCACAATTCAATCACATCATCCTATGAGGAAAAGAAAAGAGAAAAAAAATGGAATCTTGATAATAACAATACGGATACGAGAACTAACAGTATGAACGAGATAAATGACTTGAGGCTTCTGGGATGACACAAAAACACTCGAAGAATGTCCGAGAAGACTTCGAGAGGAGGAGATCGAGAAGACTTCGAGAGGAGGAGATCGAGAAGAATGCGAGGGCGATTCGCTTCTGAGGGTGGAGGTCACATGTCAAGACTCTCGACGCCTCTGAAGCCCGTGGGTATCTTCTTCTTTACCAAGGGGTTGCCAAGAAAATGAATGAAATGGCCTGGCGCCAAGAAAATGAATAAGATGGCCTGGCGCCAAGAAAATGAATAAAATTATCTGGCGCCAAGAAAGTTAATAAAATGGCTTGGCGCCAAGAAAATTAATTAAGTGGCCTGCCGTCAAGAAAACGAATAAAATGGCCTGGCGCCAACCAGAACGTAAAGACTGGTAGCTATCCCTTTCCTTACCTAGTTATGGACCAAAAGGCCTCCTATTGTTATGCTCTCCCTTTCTAATCCTTTGCATAGCCTGGCGGCAGCTTCGACAAATCTATATTTTACTTACCGAGAAGAAGACACAAAAATTGATCAAATAACTGACACCACGTATATTTATTTTTTAAAATGAGAGTCACTTAGAATTACTGGAAAGAGATTCACAAATTATGTTCATTCAAGCGCGTTAAATGTTCTTAAACATTTGTAAAATGAACTGTAAATCCCAGTTTCGGAGAAAAGAAAAAATGCTGTACGAAGATACGTATATTACGATCACTGTGATCCTTTTCATCCTCCCCGCTGAAGAGGATCACACACAGTGATCGTAATATACGTATCTTCGTGCAATGTTTTTTCTCTTTAAATGGGGTTTACAATTGATGTTCATTCGTTTAACTGCGTCTTACATACTGAACCATAACTTTACCTGCCATCAGGCGATTCTATTCATCTGAAGGAGAACCCTATAGCCCGTTTCACACGTATCGACTTTTCGCCGTGCGCCGTCCACGCCACGACGTCGTGCTCTCAAATAACCTTGTGCGTTTTTGAAGTCTTTCACACGTCACGACTACAACTTGTGAAAGCATCTATAGACATCCATGGTGATTTGAGAACACGACGTCGTGTCGTGGACGACGCACGGCGAAAAGTCGATACGTGTGAAACTAACCATTTAGCAGAGGAAGGGCACTCATTCTCAAAGCGCTGTCCTGTACTCTGCCTACCATCTGGTGGTTTTATTCATCACACGTATCGACTTTTCGCCGTACGCTGTCCACGACACGACGTCGTGCTCTCAAATAACCATGGATGTCTATGGACGCTTTCATACATCACGACCTCAGCTGGAGGTCCTCCTGGTACTTCGCGCGAAGTCGCAACTTCTCTTCGTGTCGACTCTCCGCTCAGACTCTTCACATCGGAGACGCGATTTCGGGAGGTTAGGACCTCTGGGCCCTAAAGAAGGGAAGATATTCTGGGTCTGTATTACGGTCAAGGATGAAGTTCCACACCGAATGTCATTCAAAAATGTTCAAAGAATACCAGCGATATACTCTGAACTGCAAACGTTTAAAATGGAACTTGAATTTGAATCCTTTCGTTGCTGAATGGTGTTTATTTCTTTTTCTTTGTCTGAATAAAAATTCCTAACGGCAAATAAGATAAGCGACTTAGGAAAAAACATCAAGAGGATTCAGGCGGACAACTATTTGTGTATAAATTCCATCATTTACAGTATGAACGGATCATCATCGAAAAAAGAAGAAAGGAAAAAAAAAAAAATCTCCGTGCATCAGGTGACCCTGGGTTCGATTTGTTAACTGTTCGGTCCACGACTTACGCAATTTGAAACTCTCTCTCTCTCTCTCTCTCTCTCTCTCTCTCTCTCTCTCTCTCCATTTTTCTCTCCCCATCTCTCTCTCTCACACACACACACATGTTCACACTATCAAAATGCAATTACATCACCCTGATAGGCTATAAGCGACGCAACCGAAATAAGGATTTTTTTTTTTTTCGAAATGGTGAACGTTACACGGCTGTGGTCCCTGACAGAGCGCGACATGACGTCATAACGCTCATCGGTCGCCGAGCCAATTAATTGGAGGGGATGGGATGTCCACACTCAGCGTTCACCACGGTACAAGTAACCAATAATCTGTGCAATTATGCCGGGTTGCAAATTCGAAAAGCATATTCTGAGCTCTTTTTTTCTACTATTTTCCCCTCTCATTGTCCTTTTTCTGATTCTCTTTGTTTCTTCCTTTATCAGGATAGCTCGTTCGTTCCTCCCTCCTATACCCAATCTTCCTGCAGCCGGGTCTCAGTCCGTGTAGGTCCGTGTCCCTCTGCTCGTCCATCCAAAGGGCAAATCAAATTAGAATCCTCGCCGGTTGGTTTACGATTAGATCCAGCGTGAAGTAGCAAATGGTGTTGACTAGGGTTCACTGCCACGTATACAACCAGGCAGAAACAGCGGACAAACTGGGGCTGAGAGATCGTTAGGAGAGGGCGATAGGGAGATATAAATACAGGTAGTCTAATTGTATGTATATGTATATATATATATATATATATATATATATATATATATATATATATATATATATACTTATATTTCCAAGGTCTGTGACACATTGGCAATATGTGACACATTATGTCAGACTGTGGAAGTAATAAGGCATAAAATTTTATTTCCAATTACGTTTTCATATATTAAACAAATGTGTACTTTGAAGGCAATGACAAGTTGTGAGTTCAGTATAGTTACCAGGTATACTATTTGTAAGACATATAAACTATCAATATACCAAGGATTTTTCCCATTTACAAGGGAGGTAGATAAGTCAAAAGGCAAGTATCCACTCCCACCCATTCCGCTCCCCTCCACCACCCTTTCTTCCCTCTCATCTTAGCTCCTCATGGATGACGGGCCATCCCTGTTTCGTATCCACTGCCCTGGGTGAGAACCAAGACGCAGCAAGACACAGCACATCCACAGCAAGGCTGCTTCACTTAATCGGCGAACTCCCCCCCCTCTCCCTCCCCTCGTGCAGAAATCCCTTTGGGATACGTCAAAATGTTACTCATGCACACACACACACACACACACACACACACACACACACACACACACACACACACAAACAAACACACACACACACTCATGTGTATATGTATATATATATATTCTATATATATACATATACATATATATATATATATTTATATATATCAATATATATATACACATGTATATACATATATATATATATATATATATATATGTATATATATATATATATATATATATACACATGTATATACATATATATATATATATATATATATGTATATATATGTATATATACAGAAACCACACTTGATAAAACCACAGGAGAAATTATAATGAAATGCCGGTAAGATCATTCGTATAATGCATTTTCAGACAAAATACATTTGAAGATGTAATATACAAAATATCTTACTGTCATTTCGTTATGAGATATATATATATATATATATATATATATATATAATATATATGTATATATATATACGTGTGTGTGCTCAAGGGAAGAGTAAATACAAGAGTTAAGAAAAACCCTCAATCTCAAACTCAATATACAATGTATCCTTCGAAGTCCAGTAAAGCATTAAGAAAATGTCGAGAGTGCAAATTATTTCCAACAAGGGAAAGAAAAATAAGTAAATAGATAAATGAAACATGTATGTTGAAGGAGGGTTGTACGGATAAGTCGTGGTCGACACGAATTTGGTATAATCACGGGGACGATTTGTATTTTTGTAAACAGTATAGAAAATCTTCAGAAGTCAACACTGCAGGAGAATGGTGGGAAATGAAGTATTCTTAAAAACGGGTTTTTTGATATATGCCAATAAAAAAGGTATGTTAAAGGCAGGCTGTGAGGTAAAATTGTGAAGGGTAAATATGGTATGATGGTATACAATCATAGATAATTTGATTTTTGTAAAAAAAATAATTTCTTTCAAAAGACGGTACCATATTGGTAAACGTAATGTGTGTGTGTGTGCGCGTGTGTGTATTTATCTCAAATCTTACATTGCCCAGCGTCCCAAATGACCACAAGACCTTACCAGAAACCGCCAGACATGTTTCCTCTTAACAATATGAATATATATATATATATATATGTATATATGTATATGTATATATATATATATATGTATACACACACACACACTTACACACACACACACGCACATATATATATATATATAATATATATATATATATGTATATATATATATGTATACATATATATATATACATACATATATATATATATATATATATATATATATATATATATATATATATATATTATTCTATTTATCAATTTATTTTTTCTTCTACAGTATCCACTTGAGAACTGTCTTTTAAGCTGCATATTTCACAGTCCCTCGAAAATACAAAATGAAATACATTAAAATGAGATCAAACGAATACAGTAAAATAGAATAAAGTAAAATAAAATAAAATAAAATAAAACTAAATAAGAATCAAATTAAATCAAACAAATTAGAATAAATTAAAAACTCTAGATGACCACTCCTTAGAAAAAACAACATAACGCTTATTTGATGAAATATGTATTTAGATTTTTTTTTCTCGAAATATACGTGGCTCGAGATGGTATTTGGCGAAATATTTATCTCGAAAAGTTTTTCGGAGTGCTTGTGTCTCGAAAAATATATTTGGCAAAATACGTGACCAGAAGGTTTTTGGCGAAGTGAATGTCTCGAGAGGGTGTATGGCCAAATGCCTTTGTCTCGAAAAAAACATTTGGCGAAATACGTGTCTAAAATATTTTTGGCGAAGTGAGTGTCTCGAGAGGGTATTTGGCCAAGTGCCTGGGTCTCGAACAATCACGAGTTTTCATATTCCTCGAGAGATCATCCTTCCAGGCAAAGGCGCCCGTGGCCGTGCCTCACGGAGTCTTCAAGTTCTTGAAGAAGTTAATTACAGGTGACGAAGGTAAAAGGTGCGGCGAAAATGGCTCGTCAAAGAAGGCGACGACTTCTGCCGGGTCACGTTCGATCGATGGGGGTCTTTGTTGAAATCGGGAAGACACTTTCGAACACGGCGAACACCCATCACCTGAGTTATTATTACTATTTTTGCTTTCCAGAGGCAGCAAAATACTTGTCCTCCTCACACCCCTTCCCCCAAAATATATGAATAAATAAGTAAGTCGGGGATCACAGTTTCAAATACGGGGAACATCGCCTGAATGTTACTTTTTGATATATACATACATATATATATATATATATATATATATATATATATATATATATATATATATATATATTTACATTATGAAGCCCGGGCTGTGCCCGTCCCAGCTTAGTTGGAGTGTTCGGCTTCGCCTTTAGAGGCTTTCGGCCACTAGCTGCTCCTTCTCCCAGCGATTTCCTTAAAAACAAAATAATAATTATAATAAATAATAATGATGATGATGATGATGATGATGATGATGATGATGATGATGATGATGATGATGATGATGATGATGATGATGATGATGATGATGATGATGATGATGATGATAATGATGATAATAATAATAATAACAATGATAATAATAATTAGTAATAATAATAACTAATAACAATAATAATAATAATAATAATAATAATAATAATAATAACACGACGCAGTATCTTTCTTACGGATAGAAACGCTGGTTATCGGCGATGAAATGCAACCTAGGGTGACCTTCTGGGTAGACGACCTAAATGTCTATGAATTGTCTAAACTCTCGTAAGCTGCTGGGTTCCTTCCGGCTAAAAAGAAAATCACGAAATTTTGGAGCAAATGGATGGAATATTAATTTGCATATTGGAAATGCAGCGTTTTCGTTCTAGGCTATAAGTGCACCCTTCACAGGAACGGTTGAGGCGGTCGTACCGTAACAAGTTCTTGGAAATTTTTTTTTGTAAAAAGTTGCAACAAGTTCTTGGAAAAATGAAAAAAGGAAAACGTAAAAAAGGGAAGAGGAAGAAAAAGATTAAGAAGAAGAAGAAGAAGAAAAAGAAGAAAAGGAAGACAAAGAAAAAGACGATGAAGAAGGAAATGAACAAGAAAAAGAAGAAAAGGAAGAAGTAGAAGAGGTAGAAGAAGAAAAAAGAATAAGAAAGAAGAAGAAGAAGAAGAAGAAAAAGAAAAAGAAGACGAAAAAGATGAAGAAGAAATCACTTTCTACGTACGAGTAAGCCAGCCGTGCCCTTCTCACGATCAAGTGACGACGGCGGATTCACGCAAGACCTCAAGGCTGGAGCCGGCGCTGTCGAAGACTTTCCTCATGTTGGGTCGCGTCGTTTAGATTTTATTCAATTATTAATTAATTAATTTATCTATTTATCTATTTTTCTCCTCTCGTATTGTCTTTCCAGACTTCTGTCTGTTGACGTCACGTCGTTTAGAATTAATTAATTAATTAATTAATTATTAATTAATCTATTTTTATCCTCTCGTATTGCGTCTTTCCAGACTTCAGTCTGTTGACGTCACGTCTTTAGAATTTATTAAATTATCAATTAATTAATTAATCATTTTTTCCCCTCTCGTATTGTGTCTTTCTAGACTTCTGTCTGTTGACGTCATGATACTTCTCCCCCCTCCTCTCCTCCCCTTCTCTTCCCTTCCCCTCCCCTCCGCTATATCTATACACTTGAGGCAAATTCCTAAAAAACCCACCAAGTATTTCTGCCTCTATTACTCATTAAAACGTTCTTTCCCCACACTTATTCTAATATTTATCATCCTCGGGCTCTCTCCACCTCATCACTACTCCGTCCTCATATATTCGCATATCACAAGAACCTGTAAAGTCCTTTACTTGTTTCACACGTACCGGCTTTTCGCCGTGCGCCGTCCACGACACGACGTCGTCTTCTCAAATCACCATGCATGTCTATGGACGTATTCATATGTAGTAGTGGTCGTGGGGTGTTAAAGCGTCTATAGACACCCATGGTTATTAGAGAACACGACGTTGTGTCGTGGACGGCGCACGGCGAAAAGTCGGTACGTGTGAAAGGAGCCTTTGGGTTGTCATTATGAGGCGTGGCTCCGCGTTCAGGACGTGGATGGTTTCCTATGATAAGATATGCTGGATCCACTTCCGCCTTTGCTACTGTTCCCACATTTACTCTCTCTTTCCACCAAATCTCGTCCGTCCGAACAAGAACAGGTCAGTTCACTTTATAAAAAAAAAAAAAAAAAATGAGAACCCGTGAAAGTACGACAGTCGACGAACTCGTTCCAAATGTCTGTGTATGAATACATATGATATACACACACACACACACATATATATATATAGATATATATATATATATATATGTATGTATATATTTATACATATATATATATATAATGTATATATATATACATATATATGTATATATATATATACATATATATATGTATATATATATATATATATGTGTGTGTGTGTGTGTATATATATACATATATATATAATATACTATAATATGATACATATATATGTATATATATATATATATATATATTATATATATATGTATATATATGTATATATATACATATATATACATATATATACATATATATATATATATACATACATACATATACATATATACATATATATATATATATATATGCACATACATACATATACATATATATTATATATATACATATATATATATATATATATATATATATATATATATATATATATATATATATATATATATACATACATACATACATATATATACAACACCACAGCAGTCGGAAAAGAAAAAGACTGAAAACGGGAATTCTATATTTCAATTGCTAACTGCAGTCCTCTTCTGTAGTACACCAATTGAAGAGGACTACAGTTAGCACTCGAAATATATAAAATACATTTCACGATTCCAGTCTTTTTCTTCTGCCCCGACTGTGGCAGTTACACTTTTCATACATGATACACGCATAGACATACATGCACTCACACGCACATTGGCATACATACACTCACACGCACATGCACACATTCCGTCTCAGTACCATGACTCCAGGCAAACACCTCATGCCATCCTATCGTTAGCTTTCTTTGCGAAGTGAATTGCCCTGTTCTTGTTTAGACCCTAAGCTCATTTATCGTCTTTGTATACAACTAATCCATGAGTGGATGTTTTTCATTCTCTACCTGATTATGCTTCATGATCTTCGTCTTCTTCCTCCTCTCTCTCCTCCTCCTCCTCCTCCCTCTTCCACTTTATTTATCTCAATGTTTACATATTTTCCACTTCATTATCCCCCTTTCCCCTCGGCTGGTCTTTTCCCCTCACCAAAACATTTCATCGTTCCAACTTGCTTTTCAAACTTCATTCCTTTCACATTTCCCTAAGCAGGTTCCTCTATATATATATATATATATATATCTCTTATTCTATTTTTCCCTTTCCCATCACTCTCCTTTGCGCTTTCTCTCTCTCTCTCTCTCTCTCTCTCTCTCTCTCTCTCTCTCTCTCTCTCTCTTCCGCATTCCATTGACTTCTACGTCCTACAGATTACCTACCAGCCATTTTCCATTCCTCATAGACCGGGGTCCACAACGAAGGAGGGCGCGGGGGGGGGGTTGTCAAGGGGGAGCTAGTAGGAACCAGATGGGATGGGCTTTGCCCCCAAAGATTTACCCCCCTCTTTGAAACCCCGCCCCCCCACCTCGCCCCACCTCCTATGATGAGAAACAAAAGCCGGCGTCCTGACCTCATTATTACCTATCCTGTTTTCGAAGGCTCCGTCACAGACTTCCTTTACTTTATCTCAAATGACTCTTCTTTCCCTCCTGTGTCCTTACTTTCGTTACTTTATACTTACCCTCCTTCTGACTCCCTCCTATTCCCCTCTCCTCTCCTCTTCCTTATTCAGTTCCCTTAAGTACTCTTAGGACGTGATTCCTTCCGTGTCCCTCTTCTCAACTCCCTCATACTTATCCTCCGTTCTACTCCCTCATATTCTCCCCCTCCCCTTCCTTATTCCATTCCCTTAAGTACACTTAAGACGTGATTTCTTGTGTACCCCTCTCCTCAACTCCCTCAGGACAGCTCCCTCTGCCAAATACTCCCACTCCCACTCCCACTCCCCTTTTCCCTGTTTTCCTCTCTAAGTAGACTGTACAGCTGCATGTATATGAACCTGGGACAACTGAACATGGGAAGGTGTATGTATAATCTGAAAGATACCCGGAAGTCTGTTACCATATAAGAACTACAATGGAGTTCGAACCTTTACTCTTCAGTGAATCTATAGACCCGTAGTTCTCAACCTGGGTTCCGTGACTTCTTGGGGGCCCACAGAGCTTCACAAGGGGGAGGGGGGGGGGCACAAGCCGGAAACTAATTGTAGTTAGTGGATCCACAACGATTGAATTTAGTGATGAAATGGTCTCCACTAGGCTAGCGAACAGAAGCACATAAGTATGATATATGAGGAAACCTGTTGAGAATATCATTATAAACAAGTCTTTTACTCAAGCGAAATATTAATTTTTATTGTTAATTTAATCTGCGACACCTTAGAGTGAAATCACCTGAAATACATATAGATTGTAGATTCTTAAAGATTATAGTTTGTTGAAAAGTCCAATATTTCCAAAAATTGTGTGTGAAAATCTGTGGTCCTAATTCTTTCCCCTCCACTTCCCACGAGACCCTAAAATCCCCCTAAAACCCTAAAGATCCTCCCCTGGGACTCTAAAATACCTTCCCTGAAACCCTGAAGTCCCTCCCCTAAGACCTTAAAATCCCTCCGTTGAGACCCCGAAACGTCCCTGAAACCCCAAAATTCTTTTCCCTAAACCCTAAACAAAATCCCCTAAATTGCCATATACCACCTACAACAACTGACATATACCACCAACAACGGTTACGACATTGTGTCCTACTGTACCAGGTCCATTTGTTCGTACCTGCAACCATCCCAGGGTCACGTGACTACTTTGAGCATGGTCCGGGGCGGAAACGCCTTGATAAAAGAAAACTTGTCCACAAGCCAATGGACGGGGAAGTCGCGGACCGCGCGAGGTCGGTTGGGCGTTGGTTGGCTCACTGAAACCTGTGACTCTGTGCACCCAACGAGGTGAGAAACCTATGGGAAGAACCCAGGGCCAAGGGTGCTGTTCTCTACTCCAACACAGGCATGTCCTGCTTTCACTCAGACATACCGAGAGGTATCTGGATAGGTACACAAACAGCTTTAGTGTAGGGACATAGTGTATGTATGTGTGCATGTGTGTGTGGTGTGTGTGTATGTGTGCATGTGTGTGTGGTGTTTGTGTATGTGCGTGTGTGTGTGTGTGTGTGTGTGTGTGTGTGTGTGTGTGTGTGTGTGTGTGTGTGTGTGTGTGTGTGTGTGTTGTATGATTAGGCATCAGGCAAACCCTGTGGGTTCGAACTCGGATCACTAACGCTGGAAGAGGGAGAAAGCTCGACTCCTGTGCCACCCGGGGCTTTTAGTAGCACAAGCATGATGACCTGACCTGACCTGATACAGGGGAATCGGACACTGAGGTCAAACTTTATAGCCTTATGGTTTAGGTGTGTCTGCAAATGACCTCTCCCCGGGGGTGGGAGGAAGGGAGAAGTTGTCTGACCCCCGACCCCGGGGGGAGTTATCTGACCCCCCCGCCCCGACCCCTGGGGGAGGAACCCTGTGTGAAGTGACAGCACAAGATAACTCAATTCTTTTTCCTAAACTATCGAGTTTATGGTCAGATAAAACCGGGTTGGATCATGTCCCTCGAGTTCCATGCGGTTAAAAAAAAAAAAAAAAAAAAAAAAAAAAAAACATACACACTGATACACCCACCCACAGACACAGACACACACACACACACACACACACACACACACACACACACACACACACACACACACGCTGTTCGTTCGCCCTCAGAATGGAGATGGGCCTCAGTTCTCCCAGTCCTCTCCCCGAGATTCACAAACCAATTCACAATTCAATTGCCCCCGAACACAGTGGGTCGCCTCTCCATCGATCCCTTTCCCTCCCTTCCCCTCCCTTCCCTCGCCCATTTCCTTCTCTCTCGTTCCCCTCTCTTCCAAACTCCCCCCACTCTCTCTCTCTCTCTCTCTCCTTCCTTGCTCTGAAACTCGCCTCTTCCTATCTTCCTTTGCCATCCAATCTATCTCACCGACGTGCAAACTCTTTCATTTCCCTAGCTGGCTCGCTCCCCCCTCCCTTCCTCCCTCCCTCTTCGCCCTCCTTCTCTCCCTCCCTCCTTCACCACCTCCGACTCTCCCATCTTACCCTCCTCACCTCCTTACACTCCTTCCTCCCCACGGTTTCATCCTCCTTCCCTCTTCCCCCCTCCTTCCTCCTCTCCTTACTTCCCTCTCTCACTCCTTCCTTAGACTCTCTCCCTCTCCCCCTCCCTCCCTCTTCACCTTCCCTTCCTCCTTACTCTCCCTTCCCTCCCTACTCTCCCTTCCTCTTTCCCTTCCCTCCCTCTCCTACTCCTTCCTTACACTCCCTCCTTCTCCCCCTCTCTCCTCACCTTCTCTTTCTTCTCACTCTTCCTCCCTCTTCACCCTCCCTTCCTTCCTTCCTCCTCTCCTTCCTTGCCTCTCTCACTCCTTCCTTAGACTTCCTTCCTCTCCCCCTCCCTCTCTCCTCACCTCCCCTTCCTCCTCACTCTCCTTCCCTCCTCACCCTTTCATCCTTCATTCCTCATCTCCTTCCCTGCCTCTCTCAAAGGATTACAAAGGCGGAGCATGCCGACAGGAGACCTTTTGGTCCATATCTAGGTCGGATGCGAAAAAAATCATAATAATGATAAACAAATAAATGAATAGATAAAAACTATAATAATGTAAATAATAAATAGAATACACAAATAAATACATAGGTATAGCTAAATAATAAACAAACAGGTAAATAGTAAATAATAATAAATTGACATATAACTCCTTCCTTAGAATCCCTACCTCTCCCCCTTCCCTTCCTCCTATCTCTCCTTCCCTCCTCACCCTCCCTTCCTTCCTTTCTCCTCTCCTCCCCTCACTCACTCACTCCTTCCTTAGACTCTCTCCCTCTCCCCTCCCTCCCTCCTCGCCTTCACTTCTTCCTCCCCCTCCCTTCCTTCCTTCCTCCCTCCTCTCCTTCCCTCCTTCCCTCCCCCTTACGACATTTCTGTGTTGGCCTCGGGCTGGATCTCCTTGGCAGGGGTGCAAATGGCCGTGATGAGCATTAAAGTGCCGACAAGAAAGTCGTTGTCAAAATGAAATAGTCGTGTAAATTACATAAACTCTAATAACATGCCACATGATGATGGTGACGACGAAGATTATGATGATGATGATGATGATGATGATGATGTGGAAGAGAAGAAAGAGGAGGGGTAGGAAGAGAAGGGAGAGGATTGGGAAGAGAAGGAAGAAGAGGGGAAGTAGGAGATGGAAGGAGGAGGAGGAGGGGAAAGGAGAAGCTGAAGAATTAGGGGGAGGAAAAGGAGGAGAAATGGATGAGGAAGAGAAGGAAACGGAGAGGGATGGTGGTGGTAGTGGTGGTGGTAGAGGAGGAGGAGGAGGAGTGTGGAATTAGAGGAAAATGACAAGGAGTAGTAGAAGGGCGAAGAAGAGGAGGAGGAAGAGGAGGAGGAGTGCGGAATTAGAGGAAAATGACAAGGAGTAGAAGGGCGAAGAAGAGGGGAGGAGTACAAAGAGGAAGACGAGAAAAAGAGAGAGGAGGAGAAGAAAGAGGAAAAGAAGGAGGAGAAGTAGGAGTAGAAGAAGGAGGAGTAGGAGGACGAGGAGGGTAAAGAAGAGAAAGAAGAGGAGAAAAAGGAGAAGAGAGAGAAGTAGGAGAAAGAGGAGGTGAATAAGAAAGAGAAGATGGAGTAAGAAGACGAGGAGGAGAAAGAGAAGTAAAACGGGAAGGAGGAGGAGGAGGAATAGGAGGAGGAGAAAGAGAAGTAGGAGTAGGAGGAGGAGGAGAAGTAAGAGTAGGAGAAGAAAGAGGAGGAGGAAAAGGAGAAAGAGTAGCAGTAAGAGGAGGAGAAAGAGGGAGGAGGAGGAGGTGGTGGTGGAGGAGGAGGAGGAGGAGGAGGAGGAGGAGGAGGAGGAGGAGGAGGAGGAGGGTGATGATGATCATATTGTTGTTGATGATGGTAATGATGACGATGATGATAATCATATTGCTGTTGATGATGGTAATGATGACAACGACGACGATGATGATGATGATGATGATGAAAACGATGACTGCGAAGTCAACAAAGACTACTCTTATATATATCAAACAATGGTAAAGGTAGCGCCCGATACCAGGAAAATATATGAAAGATTAAAATGAAAACGTAATTAATTAATTTCGCCTGGAAGAGAACGTGCTCATAAAACGAGTTAGCAAATAGAAAAGAGAGAAAAGAGGAGATAATGAAAATGAGACAAAAAGAGCGAAGGAGAGAAAGCGATTGAGAAAGAGCGAGCTAGATGATAGAAAGAGAGAAAGAGAGAAATAAAGAAAGAAGGAGAGGAAGAGATAGAGAAAGAAAGATATAAAGAGATATAGAAAGAAAGAGAAAAAGAAAAGAGAGAAAGAGATACAAGAAAATAGAAAGACAGAAAGAAAGGAGAGAAAGAGACATAGAAAGAAAGAGAGAAGGAAAGAGAGAAAGAAAAAGAGTAAAAAAGAAAATAATGGAGTCGTAATAATCTTATCAGAATTTCCTTATCAGACGACATCGTGGGCGAGGTTGGCAATTTTTACAGCAGTATTTGCTCTTAATTACAGACGGCTCTCAGACAACATCACATGAAGGCATGAGAATGCGTACACACACATACACGCACATACACACGGTGTGTGGTGTGTGGTGGTGTGTGGTGTGTGAGTGGTCTCAGACCTACCCAGAGATCGGCAAATAATGAGCTCTGAGCTCACTGCCGTAGGGTGGTGTTTGGCTGTCTCGACAGAGACTGCAGCAGATCCGAGGTGAATACACACACACACATATATAATATATATATATATATATATATATATATATATGTATATATATATGTATATATATATATATATATATACATATATGTATATATATATTAGAGTAACGTGACGTAGTAGCAAATAAGTAAAATTCAAATTTATTTCCCAATTCAGAGAAAATTAAAATGAAACATGAAGTAATCCTAATACTTCTACCACGAACTGTGGTCCTCTTATTCAGGTACATATCCTCTGAAAAGGAACACAGTTAGTGGTCGAAATATAAAGATTACTTCATCTCTGATTTTAATTTTCTATGAAAGTGGGAAATAAGTTTGAATATATATATACATATATATATATATATATATATATATATATATATATATATATATATATATATATTACATATGCATACGCACATATATAAAGGAAATTCGTGAAAAAGTCTCCATACATGACTGATTTAGTTTATTGTCGGTATTTTATCCTTTAGCCTTAAAGAGGTTATTCTGATTGAGATGCATTGATGAACAAATGCACAAATAAAACATCTTAGATAAAAAGGGACAACTGATAGTTTGGGATGGGCGAAAAATGGGCGAAGGGTGTGTATATGCTTTGACTTGACCCCTTCCTCCCTTATATGGGGCAAGGGGGCAAATGTCTTAACTTTGATACACGGTCACGACCAAGCC
>NC_134817.1:36707099-36714599 GCF_046742065.1 Oratosquilla oratoria | reverse complement strand
GCTCTTTCGCTCGCGTCTTGGCAGGAGTGCCTCATCTGGACACTCTTCTTTGAGTTCTTGCACTGCAGCGTTCGGAGTTACGGTGCTACGGTGAGAAACGCAGTGAAAAAAGATGATTCAACGTCTCCTTGTAAAGAAATTCTCTTTGGCGAAAGAAAAGTCGGAAAGAAATTCGCCCAGAGCCGAGCGAATTTCACGGGATTTCATGGGATTTCTTACATTGAGGGCGGGTAACCATAGCAACGAAAAGTTGTTTTTAGGTTTTGTAAAAAGGAATGGAAGATTATTTTATTTCTTACATATTTATTTCTTAATTTGTTTTTAGCGGAGGTTTGTGAACGCACAAGTTATCTATGAAACGTGTGTGTGTGTGTGTGTGTGTGTGTGTGTGTGTTTGTGTTTATTTGTGTATGTACGCGCGCGTGTATGTACATGTGCACGTGTGTGCGAGTTTTATTCACCTTTTACCTCCTATACAATATATTTAGCATATATGAACATTATATTCACACTAATTCCTGACAATGCCAGTCCTTTTTCATAAACCTTTAACATGCAAATGATCGATTTAACATTACAATAAACTGATATTCCTTCGTCGAAAAGAATAAGCAGAAGCAGACTATCTCCTTTAGATGTCTGAGACACAAAAGGCGTCCATCATTTTGTTGCGAAAATAAGATTTGAATAATAAAGTTCTTGTCTGTGTGTGTGTGTGTGTGTGTGCACGCGCGCCATGACAAGAATTTAGGGGGGGGAGTCATGGCCTGCTCTTACAAATTATACATTTCTATAAAATGTGAGAAATGTGAATAATAATAAAAGAACTTCTATCACTGTCCTCGTAGAAGAAATATAAGATAATTATGACTATCAATATTGCAATAAAGCAAAGGGTTTCTCTCCACCATTTTGATTATTGTTATTATTGTATTACTATTATCATTATATAAATATATATATATATATATATATATATATATATATATATACTGTATGTGTATATATTATATATATACATATATATATATATATATATATATATATATATATATATATATATATATATATATATTACCTTTTTTGTTGTGGAGGGATTTGAGAAAAATGAACAGGAGTTATAAGAATGTTGAGAATTCATGAGGGAGGGGGGGGGATGGAGAGCACAAGATTGAGAACCACAGACCTAGAAAGTCACTAAAAGAGTCAAAATAATTCAATGGACGGCAACGGACCAAAGAGTCTTTCTGTTTTCTTTCTTATCCACCCATGTTTGTTCTGTTTTTTTTTTTTATTTTTTATTTTTTGTTTTTTTTAATCGAAATCATTTCATCATAACAATCATTTTGTTCCACTGGGTCTAATATGTTTCCAATAATTGATTTATTTGAACAATTTTCTAATTTTTTTTCTTTAACTTGTTATTAATTACTGTTACATTTACATTGTGTTACAATTATATACTTTCACTAAAAAAATTCTGTTTCCAGTGATTTATTTGAAAAAAATTTAATTTCTTTAAATTATTATAGTAATAATTACTGTCATATTTACATGATATTTCAGTTTCAACTAATGTAATATACAACGTATACAAAAATACAGCAAATAAAACGAAAATTGATTGTACACAGTTGAATTCAGTAAGGGCAAAAACACTTTTGATGATGAATGTCCCTCTAAATTGGAACCTCTATAATTCGTAATGTTATAATATTCGCAACAAAAAAATCCAAACATTCGAAATTCCTAACAAACATAATTCAGTCTATAGACTATATCAACATAACATATCAATAAATTATTATTTATCAATTATATCAATATATCATATCAATATAATTTCATCTGTCCTCTATTTGATTCCCCACCGAAGACTAAATCTTCCTTCTTGAATGAATTAAATCAACTGACGGCAGCATTAATGTATGTATATATGACATCGATGGCAGTGGGAAGGTAATTAGTGCTCTTGTGGGGCTTTCAGGCTTGTTGGAGTATCTCCTCTTCATAGCCATCTCGCCTCTCAATATATACACTCAATGTCTATGATCCTCCTCTGGGGCTCAAACTATCCTTCCGAAGGGAAATTGTTCATTTCCATGGGCAACCGTTCCCTTCCTCTTCTTCCTTCTCCTTCTCGTCCTCCTCCTCCTCCTCCTCGTCTTTCTAGTTTTCCTTCTCCTTTTTCTTCTTCTCCTTTTTCCTTCCTGTCGGGCAGCATTTTTGTTGTCATTCTGGTTGTTTTCAAGTTAGCTTATTCAGTGAAATATTCACACATACACACATTATATATATATATATATATATATATATATATATATATATATATATATATATATATATATATATATGGTAGGATAGCAAAAATAGATGTAGACAGACCGATAGATAGAAAGTGGAGGGACAGAGAGAGAGACAGAATGAGCTGTATATATCCGCATTATGCAGAATTTCCGAGCGTGACCATTTGAAATTCGTGCGTGTTTGAGTGCATGGCTTGTTCCATGCACTTGATCATGTCTGCGCGGTGATTGGGGCCAATTCTGGATGCAGACGCTTCCTGGATATATACTTCGAGAGGAATATAAACTGGCTCCCTTACTGGCACCCTCGCTACTGAGGAGGCCCTAGTGTCAGTTAGAATGCATTTGGTAGATTGAGGTAGATTTAGCACCCTCGATTACCGTGAAGGTGTCTAGCAGAAGAGGAGTCGTGTGACGGTAAACAGAATATAGGATTAAGTGCCACTCAGTACAGAATTGGTTTATAATGGAATGCCTTGATTGAAAATTCAACTGTGTGTGTGTGTGTGTGTGTGTGTGTGTGTGTGTGTGTGTGTGTGTGTGTGTGTGTGTGTGTGTGTGTGTGTTTGTATCTGAGTTTGTGTACGTGAATAACAGCTACCTGTACCCTTTAGTAAAGCGTCAATGCCCATATCAAACATTATCATATTCTGTTTGAATCTCAGCATGATATACCCGACACGACATCGCCACAGACACTCTATACCAATAACAAACCTCACGTTATGGCAATAGCTTCTTCTGGCCTGCACGTGATTGGCCGTTGCACTCGAGCACTCAGCGCGACCACCAATCAGACGCAGTTATGACGAAGATGTTGCCATAAGGAGAGTCGCTGGGACACACTGGAGACATTGAGGTCTGTCCGGCCCCACACTACCTCTCATCTCCCTCCCTCCACACCCAAAATGTGGAGTCTTTCAGTGACACTATGGCATTTGGTGTCATTTCTGGAATAAGCTTTCGGCTATTTTCGACGTACCATAACCATATCGCTTATCTTGTTGATGGAGTTCCTATGGGAAGATTACGAAGATGACTTTTCCTTTCCATTGTCCCAAATGTCCCGGCCCGAACATTTACCCTCGGTGGCCGAATCCGGAGTCAAAATGCGTCGGAATGAACAAAGACAAGCGCCTCTTTGGCAGTGTATGGCAGCTCAAACAGCCAATCTCCTTTGTCCCAGTTTCAATCAGGGTAGCATGTCCAACGCCTTCTTCAAGTCCAAGAATTTTCAGAATGCCATTACCTTTGGGTGTCTGCGTTAGAAATTGAATTGAATCGGAAAATTCTAGGTTTAGGTATCAAAGACCATGAGACATTATGGGAAATTGAAAAGGAGAGAGTAGGAGAAGGAGGGGCAGAGGGAAGAGGAAGAGGATGGAGGAGGAAGATGAGAAGGAAGAAGAGGAAAAGGAGAATGAAGTGAAGGGGGAGGAATAGGAGCATATAGAGGATCAGGAAAAGGATGAAGAGGAGAAGGAAGAGGAGGAGAAAAGAAGTAATATGACAGAAAGGGAGGATACTATACCTTCAAAGTGCCCCACAGCTCCTTTCCAAATGGACGCCACTTTTTATCCTTAAAAAGAATACCATGTGACTCTGAGCCGTAGAGGTGTCACGAAAGTTACATGACTACATAAAACGTGGTCCTGCGTTAAGGGTCTTCACCAACGAGACCCCACGAGTACTTGTGATCCAATGGAACCTTTACCCACAATAGCTCCACACCCAACCGCCCCACTACCCCTCCTCCCAGCGTTATGTCTGCAGTCATAGCATGCAGGATCTCACTTTAACTGAATTATTTCATTCTTTATTCTGGCTGCTGGCATGAGATTTTATACATCACCGTGGCATCTTCTCCAATAGAAAAGGTTTATAGGATTACTTTGTTTACGTGAGCGTTCTTTAGCAAATTGGGACAAGGCCTTCCACTTCCATTCAGTCATTCACCCCCTTGCTCGGCTACACACAAGCTTACACACACACACACACACACACACACACGCACACACACATACACGCACACACACACACACACGCACACACACACGCTCCCGTCACTCTGATCACCTAAATTCTGTCGCTTCAAGAATAACTGGCTCCAGTTTCAAGTACTACAGTACCCAACAAGAGAGAGGATTTATTTACATCGAACATTTACAATACGAGTCACATACGTCGTAAGTTTACGACCTCGGAAAGATACGTATCCCATAATTCTTTAAAAGACACCATCCACTTAGCTGTGGAGGCAACTGTATCTTTTGTAAACATGAGATCCTTGAAGTTATGGCTAAAGTATTGGTCCTATAGTGTGGATACTTTAGTGCCCGACCGCCACGAAGAAACTACAATAAAAAACCTATTGCTAAGGTTAGAAAAATGAAAAAGAAAAAGAGAAAAAAAGAAACCGACACTGGTTCTGAATCCACTAAGGATAAGGTTTTTCTCTGCATGCGCAACTTATATGAAGATATAAGACTATTTTTGAGATTCTTCCTGCCGTTATCATATCCACAGATGCAAGATGTTTCAGAATCCATTACCATAAGCCCTTAATGGATAAAGACTTGCTTACTATGAGAACTTGCAGACATTCTTCTTCTTTGCCAGCGCTTCCAAGGTCTTGCCTTTAACAGCAACTCATAATCTATATGGATTCCTTGCCTCCTTCACCAACGCATTCACCAGCAAAGGAAGAAAGCGAGGAGACTACGCCAGGAGACGCTGAGTAGCTGCAGCCAAAGATCTCATCTTTGCCCTATGTACTGTTGGGGCAAGTAAGAATCGCTGATAGGAATAGAAGAGGTGTGCAGGATTCGAACCCAAAACTAAACGAATGCGAGAAAAAAAAATCCATGCACCACCTTTACTGGATGAATGACCCCGGAGATGAATAAAATCGCCTGGCGGCACCCAGTGCCACCCGTCGGTGCGGTATGAATAAAGAGGACCGATCACGGAAACTACAATGGCACCATAGCTCGGGCCGATGGCCATCAGCAGGGACCATCAGAGGATACGTTACTGCCAGAGTTCCATTATCAGAACGAGGCCGTTAAAGAGAGGTGTTATTTTTATGGAGCGTGAATTACTCGACCATTACTCTATTCCCATTGGCTGTAGCTCTATGGCGTCATACATGGTATGACGTCACTATTCTCAGTCCTCTTCCCTTTAGGCACGATTCTTTAAAAAATATATATATATACATATATATATATACATATATATATATATATATATATATATATATATATACATATATATATATATATATTATATGATAATGAAATCGAGTGAATAGATATTAAAAAAATAGTAGATAAAATGAAAGAAATATAAAGTTGTATTTGATCCTGTTATAAAGTATATGCTAAACACGAGACAATGAATTTACTTATTTATCTATTCATTTATTTATTTATTTGTTTCATTTTGTTTATTTTAATTTGATTTTTTATTCATTTTTTTTTATCGATGGAACGACTATTGAGTGATGTCATCAAAGTCTCAGAGTTGCGTGGACCAATCAAAGTACGAGTGAGTTGCAAGGACCAATCAGAACACAGTGTTGGTTCTGCTTTGTGCTGACAAGAGATATTAAATATTTCTTTAACTCATGTTGCTGGACAAGTCCATTTGAATTTTCAATTGTTCAAAATGGAAATGTTAAAGTTTCGTGGGCAATGACTATCATGGCCTTGAGATTGATTGCATTAGGTTCTGGGACTTCGTAAAAAAAAAAAAAAAAAAAAAAAAAAAAAAATAATAATAATAATAATAATAATAACAATAATAATAAAAATGTTAAAAAAGGTCTGGATCCGCATCCCCTCCCCACCCCAAAAAAAAAAAAAAAAAAAAAAAATTGTGTCAGCCAAACAATCAAATACGCAAACATTCGACACCATAACCTTCACCCGAACTTAACCATAAAACCGACTTCGATGTGGCCTCGACCAGACCTTCATCACAACTCCAACACTAATAAGACTTCGATACTAACGACCTTCCCAATTGCCTCCAATGGCGCCCATTTAACTCTGCAGGGTCTCCTAACTACCCAAGAACCCTCAAATTACCAAGCCAACTACTCACTTATTCAAAATGTAAATCCACACAAAATTAAGAATTGACCGGTTTCGCTTAGAGCTTCCTCCTCTGAAGAAGTTCTAAGCGAAACCGGTCGGGCATGAACTCGGACCTATACCCGTGTCTTACTATTCCACCTTCATCAAACCGGTCACATAGTCTCGACAAAATTAAGAATACACAACTGACGAGTTTCACCCAAAGCTTCTGAAGTAGCTTAGAGCGAATGTACAACTTCTAAAACTGCATTGCTTCTAATCCAGGAAGTGGGCGGGAGTCAGGGATGACCCTTCATCCACAAGGAGATAAGTTACAAGGTAAATTAACTGGGTGTGAGATGGGTGTAAGATGGATGAAGGGCGGACGGGTGTGTGGGTGCTTTGGCTGGATACCCTCCTGTGTGAGATAGAAGAGGTCTTTTTGATTTAATGCTGCAGGTCTCACAACGTCATTATGATAATTTTTCGAGTGTGTGGCATATTTTCCGATGTACGAGTAGTACTTGGCTTAGAGTTAAGTAATTTCCTTGAGCAGATAAAAAAAAAAGACTTTTTTTTTTTTTTGTACCGTGGGTGGTTCAAAACTTTTGCTCGTGACTGTATATCCAGTTGCAAGAAACTGTGTTATTGATGATGGTCACTCCCCCCGGCTGTCTAATCACGCTGGACCAAAACATCAGAGCCTAGACACCGGTTCGATTTACGCGTCGTTACCTTAGTCACTTTTCCTAAGCATTTAGTGATAGAAGCATTATAATAGACAAATCATCGCCACATTCTGAGAGACGCAACTAGCCAAGGAAAAGAAAAGAAAGAAAATAGAAATGAACATCTAGAGACACATTGTGTAGTCATGAATTATATAAAAAAAAAACCATGACACGATTAACTGTAACATATATAATTCAAAAATCCTACGGACCCCATAGTAGGTTTCCGCGGCCCATCTTAGGATCCGCGGGTCCCCTTAAGGTCCGCGGGCCCCTGGTTCAGTAATAACGCCGGAGACTACGTACTTACCCTACATGAAGTTCTTTGACTGAAACCCAGAACACAGGTTACAATAGGAACCCTTTTCGTTCAGTCTCACTCGA
>NC_134817.1:36684599-36699599 GCF_046742065.1 Oratosquilla oratoria | reverse complement strand
AGAGGAGGACGAAGAAGAGGAAGAAAAAAAAGATGAAGAAGAAGAAAAGGAAGACGAAGAAAACGACAAAGAACAAGAGGAAGAAGACAAATAAGAAGACGAAGAGGAAGACAAAAAAGAGGAAGAAAAAGAAGACGAATATGAGAAGAAAAAGAAGACAAAGGAGAGGAACAAAAAGAATAAGAATAAGAAGAAGAAGAAGAAGAAGAACGTGAAGACGAAGAGGAATAAGGTGAAGACAAAGAAGACCAAGAAGAGAACGAAGAAGAAGAAAAAGAAGAAGAAGAAGAAGAAGAAGAAGAACCAGAAGAAGAAGAAGAAGAAGAAAAAATCAGTAACAACAAAAAACAAGGAGAGAGAGAGAGAGAGAGAGAGAGAGAGAGAGAGAGAGAGAGAGAGAGAGAGAGAGAGAGAGAGAGAGAGAGAGAAACAGACAGAGAGAGAGAGAGAGAGATAGGTAGATAGAGAGAGAGAGAGAAAGAGAGAGAGAGAAGACCATTGGCAAGGAGGAGGGGAGGAGCGAAGCCACACAAAGCTCCCCTAAGAACCAATTTTCTCATATTTGACATGAGCACTCGTTCAGGCACTCTTTGGCACTCCTGAAGTCACCTTAAGGCGAATGCAAAGTGGAGCCTCGAGTGGCACTCAGCCATGAGGGCCAAGCACCAAGGCCGAAGTACAAAATGGTGGTCTCCAACATCAGTGGTCCATATGAGAATGAATCTTATTGGTTGACTCTGTGAAGTCTTTGAACCAATTGAGTTGACTCTGATGTGTGTGTGTGTGAGTGCCTCGGAATGTAATGATGTAAATGGCGAACAGATTCTCGTGTATGCAATTGGCGATTTCTGTGTTTATGTATGTATATATATATATATATATATACATATATATATATATATATATACATATATATATATACATATATATATATACATATATATATATACATATATATATATATATACATATATATATATATATATGCATATATATATATATATATATATAAATTATTTGAGACAAATGAGTGATAGGGGGGGACGGGTAACCGACGATGGGCTTTAGAATATGTTTATTGTCCTGACGTTTCGGTCTCTATGACCTTCCGAAGAAGGTCATAGAGACCGAAACGTTAGGACAATAAACGTATTCTAAAGCCCATCTTCGTTTACCCTTCCCCACCTATCACCCTTTCATTTGTCTCAAACAATTTATATATATATATATACATATATATATTATATATATATATATAATATATATATATATATATATATATATATATATATATATATATATATATATGCTGGCCACAAACAGTAAGCTATAGTAATTGAGTTGGACTCCACCTTGCCTTGGATGAACCCTGACCCTGTTACTGACGTCTTACACATTCGTTCTCTGCCGTCAGGCGATTCTGTTCAGTCTCCTCCCCTTCCCGTGGAGGGTAATGGTAATGGTGTTCAGGTCCTCCCTTCCTCTGCGCAGTTGTTCTTCCGTCTCTCCTAAATCTCCCTCATGAAGTCTCCTTTTTCATCCAAAGCGTTGGTTCTTAGCCTTGGAGGTGGGGTGGGGGGGTTGCAGACCCCTCCCCCCAAGGAGGGGGCGTAAGTAATCACCGAGGGGAGGGGGGTGAGACGCGAGCCCAAATGAGGAAAAATAGGATTTTTTCAAATATATGGATGCGAGCAATAAAAAATAAAAGAATGCCAGATTTTTCAATCCAGTTTTCTTTAAATATTGAACGAATTATCTGGGCGTTTGTCTATTATCATTATATTTTTCTATATCTTTTATTTATTCTACTTCATGCCTAATAAAGAAAGATAGGACTGTTTGTGTAGGAAAAAAACAAGGAATTTAACTTGTAAGTTGCGGAAATATAAACTTTTGCTTACTTTGGACACGTGGTGTTAATATTAGCGTTAGTGGGATATACGTTTGGAGTTCGCAATACGTTTTTTTTTTTTTTTATTCTGCATAGGGAGATGATCCTTCCCGACGTCCATCCCATATGGAGGCCACGGCGTGAAGGTACCCACCATCAATCCTAAACGTATGATTTAATCCCGCAACGCCCAGACACGCGCGCCCGCGTAGTCGCTCAACTGCATTTCGATTCTTGTTCACCTTTGACCTTTGGCCGAACAACAAGTCCTGATGTAGAGCTTGTTGTTGCTGTTCTTCCTCTTCTTCTTCTTGATCTTCTTCCTGTTTTTGTTATTGTTTGTTGCTATTGTTGTCGTCGTTACTGTTGTTGTTGTTGCTGCTGCTGCTGTTGTTAAACTCCCGGTGCAAAGACGATGACTTTTCTCCCAGACTCCTGGGTCTCTTCCATCACACTTCCAACCAACCTGGGGACTCTCGAAGACGGAGCCTTCCCGGATCTCCCAACCACTCCTCCGAGGAGACACAGCGACTTTCTCCAAAACCCGAAGATCCTTTGGGAAGACTTCAAGACCACCTTGGAGGAGTCTTGGAAACGCCAAAGGTCCTCGCCTCTTCCTTCAAGAAGTTATTGGAGGATGAGGTTTAACGTTACGAACTCTCCTATTCAGGAGGCTAGGACGATTCCCCTTATATAGGAATTTGTAGCGTGAAATTTTATGAACCATGACCTTGGTCCAACTCGCTTGTGGCAGATTCAAGCTGCCATCACCTCGACCTCTGCCACAAGCAGCGACGCTCTAACAGCGAGCATCCAAGTTAATGGAAGAGGAGGTCCTTATGGCGCATGGGCAATCAGTAAACGCCTAAATCTGTCAGCTCATACATCTTCATCCAATGTGTCAGCCAGACCACGGCTACCTAATGCATCAAACCATCCATCATGCTGATCATGTGTCAGCTTGTGCTGACATTTGGAGCGTGTCAGGCCGTGCGTGTGTCATCTCCCGAGTTTGAAAGGGTTTTGCTATTTGAAAAAAAAAAAAAAATCACTGTCGCACTATTACTTACAAAGAAGAGAAAACGTTATTACAGGAAACTGTTACATAATGAAATATGTTAAATTCACAGTAACTGAGTATACTTGTAAAGTTCTGATATATCTTGTGTCAGGTTTGAATACACGTAATATTACAGTCACGAGCAAAAGTTATGACCCACGCTACAGTTTTCATAACGTCAATTTAATCTATATTTTGTCGAGTACGTGATGTATTTTCCCATGTAGTATTTAGATTAGAGGCAATTTTCTTGAATAATAACAAAAAATGTCAGACAGAATTTTAATTTGATATCAATGAAAATCCATGGGTGGGTTAAAAAGACTGTACGTCACCGACTAATGCAACCGGAAACCCGCGGCCCCACAATGGCTGGCAACGATCTCCAGGCCTCTCCAAGGGATCCCTCTGGGAAGACACTGTGGACTCGTGTCAAGAGTTGCATCATGTGACCCTATCATCAGCAGCAAGCATGAGAAAGAGGACGTAAGGAGCAGTCGCCGGTGTGTGTGTATGTGCGATTCACCATGGTCTTTGGATCACGTGTTGGACTCGTGATCGACTGCTATTTCCTTCCCGGAAGAGAGCTCAGAGCTCGTATATGACCGATCTATAGGTAATACTGTGACCTTACATGCACACACAGCCCGCAGCGTAGTGATACTGAAATTATTTCAGCCCTGGGCGGGATTCGAACCCGGACTGCCGTAGAGACAGGCGAGGACTCTAACCACTACGCCACGAGGTGTGTGTGTGTGTGTGTGTGTGTGTGTGTGAAAAGGAATTAACTGAAGATGGCTGAGATCTTCAGCCAGGTCCAGAGACCGAATACCAACTCCTCAGGGCTGCACCTCGATATAAGGACGAGTGTGTTGGCAGGTTTTGAAAATGGTCGAAGGGGAGATGATTCTCCTCGACGTGCACGTGGTTGGATTCCCAATAACAGGTACCTACGCCCCACGTCTGCTAATTTTTTTTTTTGTTTTTTTGTTTTTTTTTTACTTTTCTTTCTGGATGCGGGGCTGGCTGTCAGGGACTGCCTGCCATAGCTCGTCAGTGGACCACGCCTGTCAACAGCCTCATACGCCGTCAGCTAACGACACCTGTCAGCAACACAACCCCACCCAGTACACAATACCCACAATCAGCCTTCCTGGAACCCAGCGTGTCAGCAGGAGCGCCATCTATCTGTCAGCCTTATTGCGGCCATCCATCTGGCAAGCCGGAAAAAACCATTACCGTTCTGCCAGCCGGATTGGCTGTCCCCATGGGGTGTCCTCCCCATCAAAGAGTAACCTGTGATGACCCTATACCTAATACTTGGGCTAACAAAGTAAAGGAGGAGGAGGGAGGGGTGAGTGTACAGGAAGGACCAGAGAGATGAGAGCGGAGAGGCGAGAACCAGAGGTATGGAGGTGGTGAGGTGTGTGTGTGTGTGTGTGTGTGTGTGTGTGTGTGTGTGTGTGTGTGTGTGTGTGTGTGTGTGTGTGTGAGAGAGAGAGAGAGAGAGAGAGAGAGAGAGAGAGAGAGAGAGAGAGAGAGAGAGGGAGAAATATGGGATGAAGGAGAAAACTTATGGCGGTCGTTTCTTCAAATCTGGCTGAATAATCCTAACCAATTTTATTTAGCTGAGGAAAGCCACAGTGAGTACAATACTTGACTTGTACGGTTAAGCCTGCCGCCAGACGATTTTATTCAACAGAGAAAAAAGAGTTCTAGTGGATTAACGAAAAAAAAAAAACATTCTTGGTGACAATTTCCCTTGGCATCAAGTGATTTCATTCAAGTAAGGGGCATTCCCCTCCCTACCTTCCACCTTCATCTCATAGTCAAAGAGAACTGGAAGATACAAAGGACGAGATGAGAAACGAACCGGGAGGAGTAAGACGGGGAAAGGCTGCAGATAGATGGACAATGCCATTCACAGACGAGAACATATGGAGGAAAAGGCGAGGGTGGACGAAGAAGATATATATCACAGAAGGAAGGACTAACTCGGGGGAAACCGAAGAAAGAAGAAGGAGGAGGAGGAGGGAGAGGAGGAGATGGGAAGGGGGAGGGGGAGGAGATATGAAGGGGGAGGAGGAGGGGAGGGGAGGGGGAGGAGGAGGTACCGTCTGGAGGAGAGATGACTCAGACGATGGGATAAGGTGTGTGCAGAGGAAGATGCATATAACTATATAAATGTATATATATATATATATATATATATATATATATTTATATATATATATATATATATATGTATATTTATACACATATATACATTGTATATTCGGTTTTATGTCATAAAATGCTTTGTTGGAGACCACGAGGACGGTGCCTTACGAAAGGACTGACTTTGGCGTTAGGGGACCATTGCTCATTGTGGCTGATGCCCTTCCTAACCTCTGCGCCGTGACCAGGATTCGAACCAGCGCGCTTGACTTCCCTAGCGGCCGCCAGCTGCCAATTGCACGTGCTACCTACCTACCTACATAACATGTGTATGTGTATATATATATATATATATATATATATATATATATTATATATATATATATGTATATATATATATATATATATATATATGTGTGTGTGTGTGTGTGTGTGTGTGTGTGTGTGTGTGTGTGTGTGTGTGTGTGTGTGTGTGTGTGATTACATAAGCAAATGAATCAACTCGCTTGCTACTAAGTGCCGCAATGAATAAAATCGTCTGGCGACAGCCGGAATAAATAAAATATAAATCCTTACCCAGGACAAAGACCTTCGGAACAGGCTATAGCCCCTTTCACTAACGGTGGGAGTTCCGCAAGGCCGAATAATATCTGCTGGCGCCAGAGGAAAAGGACCACCAGGTACGAGAGGGATTAAGCCTTCTTGTCTGTTTACATTGCAGCTGACGCCAGATGAAAATTTAACCCGTCCAGCTGGTACGCCAGCTTGGCACCACCTCCTTGCAGCTGGCACTCGAGAAGGGCCTCAGCCTTGAAGCTGGATGACGGTGGCCCTTTGTTCGTGCAGCTGGTGCAGCTGCAACCTGAGAAGGTTGTCTTCAAGTCTTACGTGCAGCTGGTTGGTAAGGGATCAAATATGACTATTCTCCACACATCGAACCTTTCACTGTTGACTCCTGTATATGTCGCCGTCGGGCGATTTTATTCAGTACAGAGAGAGCCTATGCGCAGGGAACGGGCTAGATATCGTCTTTCTATTGAATTTAATTCTAGAATCAAGGGTGGGTAACCCTTGGCACGCGTGCAATACCTAGCACACTAACGATTTTTTTTTTTTACCGGCACTCGAAACCCAGAGCTCACCTTAAAACAAAGCAACTGATAAATCTCCAACTTCTTTTGTATGACCATTGGAAATCTCATTCTACGCTGGACGATGGATTGGGGGCCTTATAGGAGGTGAAGGGAGTGAGGGGGCTCATATTAGTATGTAGGCCTATAATCTTACTCCGTTGCCACGCGAGAAAATTTTGGATCAAATATTTGGCTGATTTTGGCACCCACATTCATTTTTTTTTGCATCCGACCTAGATATGGATCAAAAGGTCTCCTGTCGGCATGCTCCGCCTTTGTAATCCTTTGTAGGTTGCCCACCCTTGGTCTATACGATTTCATTCAGCCGAGGAGGGGACTTCAGGGGCTTTCATAGTCTTCACTGACGTTGTCTCCTCTTTACCTCTCAGTTTCTTTAACCCTTTTGTCAGCAATTTACGTCATAAAGTGTTTATTTAGCTGAAAGACGCTCCCCTCTGTAGTCAGGGTCAATATCTTGAACCCATTTCGATTAACCATTAATAGTGTTTTGTGAATTAACTCGCGATTTTATTCAGTTACGGGCAACCCATTTACTGCGGTGATCTTCCATGGCTGAATACCAGGCAACGCTCATACGGTACAAAATACAATACATAAACTACATAGGTTTCACAAATGTAATCAACGACGTCACTCATGTATTGATGTACTACACAGGCGTACAAAAGGTGCTGTTGTACGCCTTGACAGGTGCGACAGCATCACAATAGCTCACATAAGTTGCAACACCTTTTGTGATGAGTCTCAAGTTCTACATGTTTCTACACATTCTTCCTGTGCCTTGCTGCATTGGTTCTGACCCGAGCAATGGGCGGAAGGCAGGGATGATTCCTCATCTACGAGGAGCTGAGATGAGAGGGAAAGAAGGGTGGTGGATGGGAGTGGATGGTGGTGAATGGGAGTGGAGTGTGGTGGGAGTGGGATCGTGAGTTTGACTTGGCTACCTCTCTTATAAAGGGGAGAAGGCCCTTGGTGTATCTGTACATTCACATTTACCCTTTTTGAAACGATCTTACTTCTAGGATCGATCTAAATCACGAGAGGTTGAGGTTCGGTTGGTATTGAATCTAACCTTTCACCCGAATCTCTAAGCCTTCCTAGATAGCATAACTTCATGTGAGTCATCTTCTCGTATGCATAAAACGACTCTTTTACATATGCCAAACCTCACCCCAGGATCCTGTTTATTCTTTAAGTTTATTTCCTTATAAGGCAATCCTCAATCTCATCAGGTTTTCGTAGGTTTCTCCGCTGGTATTTGTTGTGTACGTAGGCGCATCTCGGACGTTCGGGCGATAAATTTCCACATCTTTGAGTCGCCGCATAATTCGAGGGTTCCCAACATGTGGAGTCTGAAAGGCGCACCGCATAAGACGAGGGTTGCAAACATGTGGAGTCCGAAATGTGCACCGCATAAGACGAGGGTTCCCAACATGTGGAGTCTGAAAGGCGCACCGCATAAGACGAGGGTTGGAAACATGTGGAGTCTGAAAGGCACACCGCATAAGACGAGGGTTGCAAACATGTGGAGTCCGAAATGTGCACCTCATAAGACGAGGGTTGCAAACATGTGGAGTCCGAAATGCACACCGCATAAGACGAGGGTTCCCAACATGTGGAGTCCGAAATGCGCACCGCATAAGACGAGGGTTCCCAACATGTGGAGTCTGAAAGGCGCACCGCATAAGACGAGGGTTGGAAACATGTGGAGTCTGAAAGGCGCACCGCATAAGACGAGGGTTGCAAACATGTGGAGTCTGAAAGGCGCACCGCATAAGACGAGGGTTACAAACATGTGGATTCCGAAATACGCACCGCATAAGACGAGGGTTCCCAACATGTGGAGTCTGAATTTCCGACATTTCTTCTTCCCAAATCATTTCCGAGTTAAGGGGGAGGATGGTGGTGGGGAGCAAGTGTGGGTGGGTGGGGAGTTCATCAGGAAGAAGAGGATGGAGTGGGGGGGATGGGGGGAAGGGGGGAGGAGAAACCTCAAAGCTCACACGCAATAGAAGGTTCCCACATATCCACGAAATCCTTATCAAGGGAGGATCCTCACGAAGAAGCAGCACCATCTATCACTTCCGGGCATTTCCCCCCCCACACACACACTTCCGTACCCGGTAGTCCTTTCCCTGCCGCCGCCTCCCTATTATATTCATCTTTCCCTTACGATCACGTTCGAACCAGTCTCGAATCCACGGGTTACTTTTTTTTTTTTTTTGCGTCGCCAGGCGATTCTTTCGAAGTTCGTGGGTCTCACCTCGGGAGTCAAGAGGTCACAAGTTGCGCCCCGCAAGCTCAACACATTATCATGTTTCTCCTTATACGGAAGAGAGAAGCTGAGGAATACATAAATAAATAAGCGAAGAATGAAGAGGTGCCGGGGGAGAGAAAGAGGAAGAAGACTGAAAAGAGGAAGTGGGGACGAGATGAGGAGGAAGGGAAAGGAGAGTCGAAGGAGGGGAGGGGAAAAGGGAAGAAAGGAACGGAGAGGGGGAGGGGAGGGGAACTGAAGGGAAGGGACAATGGGAGGGGATGGAAAAGGGAAGGGGGAAAGGAAAAGGGAAGAGGACTGGGAAATGGGAAAGGGAAGAAGGGAAGGGGATGAGGAGGAAGGGAAGGGAGAGTCGAAGAGGAGGGAAAAAGGATGAGGAATGGGAAAGGGAAGGGGAAAAAGGGAAGAGGATGAGGAGGAAGAGAAGGGAGTGGGAGAGGGAGAGGGGGAGGGGGAGGGGGAAGGGAAGAGGTGGAGGGAAAGGGGAAGGCAAGTGGAAAGGGAAGAAGAGAAGGGAGAGGGTGAGGAGAAGGAAAAATGAAGGGGAAATGTAGGAGGAATGGGAAAGGTAAGGTAGACAGGAAAAGAAAATGGGAAGGGGGAAGGAAAGAAAGGAAGAGGAAGGGGTAGGGGAAAGGGAGATGGAAGAGGAAAAGGAGGGGAAAGAAAAGATAGAAAGAAAAGGAAATTGGAAAGAGAAGGGAAAAGGGAATGGGGAAGGGAAAAGGAAGGGAAAGAACACACACACACACACACACACACACACACACACACACACACACACACACACACACACATACACACATACACTTACATACACATACACACATAAACACACACACAAACATGTGCGCACATATACAAACACACACATACATACACTCTTATACACATATACTAACACACAAACACACACGCACATACACACAGGCGCAATTACACATACACAAATACACACACATACGTGCACACACACAAACACACTATGATTGACAAGCCTGTCATTATATGGGGACGCGCTGGTGACCCCCACTGCGTAGAGATGAATCAATATCAAATACACTCATACATACATGCACTGACATACACGTTCGTGTGTGTGTGTGTGTGTGTGTGTGTGTGTGTGTGTGTGTGTGTGTGTGTGTGTGTGTGTGTGTGTGTGTGTGTGTGTGTGTGTGTGTGTGTGTGTGTGTGTGTGTGTGTGTGTGTCTGTGTGTGTGCGTGCGTGTGTACGTGTGTGTACGTGAGTTGGCGAATGCCCTCTCCATCTCTTTTTGTGTTCCTAGGAGTGTTTGTGTTTCCGTACTTAAAGACGCGCACAGGTATAAATATTACAACACTGACAGCCCCAAAAGGGAGAGCCGGGGCGGTCTACGTTCGCCGTGTCTCCGCGGGACAAAAGAGGAGGAAGGAAGGCGTGGTAGAGAGTCTGACTGGGATGGGAAAGAGTAGAACCGACTACAGATCATGGTACAGACACCACCCACTTTCCCATTGGACGAAAGAAGTGACTCGAGGTAACGAAGGCTTGTTAAGGCATTGCATACAGAGGAAATGTGGAAGGTACTGAAGAAAGGGTGAGGAAGGAAGAAGAAAGGGTGAGGAAGGAAGAATAGAGGGAGATGAGGTTGAAGACCATCAAAGACCTCTATGGCTCCTTTCACACGTATCGACTTTTCGCCGTGCGCCGTCCACGACACGACGTCGTGCTCTCAAATCACCATGGATGTCTATGGACGCTTACACACTTGGATGTGGTCGTGATGTGTGAAAGCATCCATACACACGCATGGTTATTTGAGAGCACGACTTTGTGTCGTTGACGGCGCACGGCGAAAAGTCGATGCGTGTGAAACGAACTTTAGACTCGGAGGTCCCCGCACAATGGGAGATGGGGAAATCGCTGCCTAGTGTTTACGGAGCTTATGGTCTCTTGCAGTCTCCTTTATTCTTATGTTATGTTCTTAAGAGTACGGACCAAAAGGTCGCCTCAGGTCATGAGGAGGGGATTCTTCCCCTTATAAGGGAGGTAGCCGATGGTGACGGGGGTAGTATAGTAAAAGTAGTAGTAGTTGTTTACTACAACTACTACTACTAGTAGTAGTAGTAGTAGTAGATGTAGTAGTAGTAGTAATATTGTTTTCGCAACAATTCCACAAAGATGGAGGTCATTTTAAAATAGGATAAAAGTAGTAATGGCGGTAGTAGTAGCAGTAATAGTAATAGTTGTTGTACTCTGTTTTCACTACAATTCTACGCAGATGGAGGTCACTTTAAAGATCATAAAAAGTAATAGTAGTAGTAGTAGCAGGTGTAGCAATAATAATAGTTGTCGACCACAGACATTGGCGAGAGCGAGACCAATAAATTGTGTCTGTGGATGACAGATTCTGACTGTTTTGATCGCACAGTTCCACAAAGATGGAGGTCGTATATTTGATCAAAAAGAAAGAAAAAGAAAATGAAAAATAATACTTGTAATAGTTACCCTGGGTGTTAACTTGTCAGCCTACCAGAGAAACGAGACGGATGTCAAACAGTGGTTCTTGATCGTTTATTGCTCGTGGAGCCTTCTGACTCGTAACTTAAACTCCACTGCACCCCCCAGGTCTGGTTATAATGAAATAATGTAAACTCTGCTTAGTACCTATGACATATAATGTCTTCAATGTGGCCCTCACCTTTCCTCTACCCTACGCATTCCCTCTCCCCCCGACTATACTCTCCCCTTCTCCTCTCCTCCCCTCTCCCCCTCTCTCCGCTCCCCCTTCTTCTCTCTTTCCCTCTCCCCCCGCTCCTCTCCCCATCTCCTCTCCTCTCCTCTCCCCCGATTTTACTCTTCCCCTCTCCTCTCCTCCCCTCTCCACTTCTCTTCTCCTTCCCTCTCTCTTTCTCCTCTCTTTCATTCTCCCCCTTCTCCTTTCCTTCCCTCTTCTCTCCTTCTCTCTCTCTTTTCTCTTCTCCTTCCCTCTCCCCTTTCTCTCCTTTCCTCTCCCCGCTCTCCTCTCCTTCCCTCTCCCCCTTCTCCTCTCCTTCCCTCTCCCCTTCTCCTCTCCTTCCCTCTCCCTTTCTCCTCTCTTTCCCTCTACCCCTTCTCCTCTCCTTCCTTCTCCCCCTTTCCTCTCCTTCCCTCTTCCCCTCTCCTCTCCTTCCCTCTCTCTTTTCTCTTTTCTTTCCCTTTCCCCCTTCTCTTCTTCCCCCTCCCCTTCTCTTCTCCTTACCTCTCCTCCTTCTCCTCTCCTTCCCTCTCCCCGTTCTCCTGTATTCGCTTCCCTAAAAACCAGACGAAATCTTCTTAAGTGGAGGGGGGCGATGCTCTTCCCACATGGGCCCTACTGGAGCAGCCTAATATTTTTCTATTAATAATAACTTTTAGCAAATGTAGCGAGCCCACCCCACTCACTCTCCTTCCGTGCCGGATGGTACTTTTCCTTACAGCCTGGCTGCCGTCAGGTGATTTTATTCAGCGGTCAGGGGCGGGGCGGGGGGGCGGGGGGGCAGACGTCGTGCCGAAGGGGTGTTAAGCCACGTGTTTCAGAATTGGGCACGACTGTGCAAATGAAGCAGAAAAATTATGATCACCGAAAGCCAAATTTGGCTTTTGCTTTACCCTCCACAGAATCGAAGACCAGAAAAAAAGCGAGACAGAGAATGAGAGAGAGAGAGAGAGAGAGAGAGAGAGAGAGAGAGAGAGAGAGAGAGAGAGAGAGAGAGAGAGAGAGAGAGAGAGAGAGAGGGGGGGGGGAGGGGGGGTGCTAAAGACCCACCACACGCATAACGGTTTCTCAACGGCTTCTCCTCCACGGCGGTTTCTGATCCGCTCCCAGGTCGCGCTGAGGGCGGTGAGAGGGTGCAACTGAACCCGAGGCGCCCCAGAAATCCTCGCCCCTTTCGAGGGAGAGGCGCCCCGACGAGACGAGGGACAAGGAAGGAACGAAACTGGTTACCATGGTAACTAAACAAAACTGTCACCACGAAGCGAAGAATAACGGACCAAGAAGTTTCGGAAATATTGTAAGTTCATTTTCTTCTTTTTCTTCTTGTTTTTTTTTCTTGTTTTTTTTTTCTTCTATGGTGGTGTCTGGCAACAACAAAGAAAACGGGTGGGGAGGACAGAAAACGTGATTTATTCAAATTCGATCCCAAGACTCTTGTTTGCGCTCTTTCGGTAATCTATGACTGAGGAAGCTGCCCTTAATGAAAGATGGCCGGGCGGAAGCTTGAAGAAGCAACAGATGCGATAAGATATACCAAAAGGATTCGACCCAATTATTCACAGATGCAGGCAATTGCATAGCCAACTGTACTCCCCGTTAGCGCTTCAGATGAGCAAAGAGAAGGTAATAGGGGCAGTGGTTCTCAGCTTTATACACTCCATTCCGCGACTTCATGAATTCCGAACATTCAAGTGTCTCACCTTCAATTTTCTCCCAAATAATACCCTGCCAAAAAGGAGGAGGTGGTGGTGGTGGTAGTGGTAGTGGTAGTGGTAGTGGTAGTGGAAGAAGAAGAAGAAGAAGAAGAAGAAGAAGAAGAAGAAGAAGAAGAAGAAGAAGAAGAAGAAGAAGAAGAAGAAGAAGAAGAAGAAGAAGAAGAAGAAGAAGAAGAAATGATAATGATGATAATAATAATAATAATGATAATAATAATAATCATAATAATCATAATAATAATAATAATAATAATAATAATAATAATAATAATAATAATAATCATAATAATGATAATAATAATAATAATAAATGTTGAAGAGAAACTTTTGCTTTATTACATAACTGACATTCATAACTATCTTATATTTCTTCTGCCTGGACAGTGATAGATTTTTTTTTTCTATATTTTGATTCCTCACATTATAAAATAAAATTATAATTTGAAACAGGAGGCCATGGGCCACCTAGATTATTGTCATGGCTCCTACGGGGGCCCCTGTGGCCCCCAGTTTGAGAGCGTTAGGTACGACTGGTGTAATGACAGTTGGCCCAATACCAATTGGTCTAAAGCAGTGGTTCCCAAACTGTGGGTAAATTACCCCCTGGGGGGGAGGTAACAAATTTCGGGGGTAATGGAGGGCTGACAAAAAAAAAACAAAAAAACAAAAAAAAAAACATCACGGTACCCAGCATTAGGATTAAGGTTAACTTAGTACGTATAATTGTAAAACTGAAAAAAAAAGTTTGAGAACCACTGGTCTAAAGCAATTTGGTCTAAAAGCCCCTCGCCCAATAGGTGTAGTCTAATAGGAAGATTGGTCTAATACTGAATGGTCTGGAACCAATCTAACCTAACCTAACCTAGACTGGTTATCTTTAGACCAATTGGTCTATTAGACAAATCAGTTTTAGACTAGATGCCTTTGGACTAATTGGTCTATTAGACCAATTGACATTAACCTGACATTGGACCAATCATCTAGGACTGGGTTGAGAACAAGTGGTATAGGATAAACAACAATAGGATCTTGACGGAAATAAAAAAGTGAAGACATAACGAAGGACGAAGGAAAGGAAAGAAGGAAATGGATGGTAAACAAGAGAGAAAGAGAGGAAATATAGGGGGAAGAAGGAGAGAAAGAGAGGATATATACGGGGAAGAAGGAGAGAAAAGGAAAAGGAAAAAGAAGAGACAGGCGGAAGAAGAAGAAGAAGAAGGAAAAGAGGAAGAAGATGATGAAGAAAAACAACTACAACAACAAGATGAAGAAGAGCAAGAAGACGAAGAAGAAGAAGAAGAGGAAGAAGAAGAAAACAAAGACAAAGAAAACTAAGATCAACTCAAGGTCCCGAAGAAAAGAAACGAAAATGGACAACGGAGAAAGAAGAAGAAGAGAGAGAGAGAGAGAGAGAGAGAGAGAGAGAGAGAGAGAGAGAGAGAGAGAGAGAGAGGGGGGGGGGAGCGTGCGTGCAGGATGCAACCTCCTCGTGGGGCATCACTCACCCGGCGGCTGACAGAGGCTGGCTAGCTGGCCACGGGCGATCCTCCACAAGCAGCCATGGCCCCGGACTTCGGCGTCACCGCCTACTTCCTGCCACACTCCTGTATACCTCCTTCTGGTAACGTGGGCCGACGTGTATTATACATACATACGTACATACATACATAAATATATACACACGTACATACATACATACATACGTACATACATAAATATATACATAAACACATACACACACACACACACACACACACACACACACATACATACACACACACACACACACACACACATATACGTAGCCATTGACACTGTTAAATAAACTCAAGTATTCATATAATATTAAACATACACGCATAGGCATACACAGATATACAAATACAGGCACACAAGAGAAAGAGAGAGACAGAGAGAGAGAGAGAGAGAGAGAGAGAGAGAGAGAGAGAGAGAGAGAGAGAGAGAGAGAGAGAGAGAGAGAGAGACCAAGGGTGAAAAATCAGTATTTCGTCAGCAAGTTCCAGCGCT
>NC_134817.1:36652099-36679599 GCF_046742065.1 Oratosquilla oratoria | reverse complement strand
GAGTTTATGTTCGTGAAAAACCATTAGCCACTTCTTTCAGCATCATTACGATACCATTTAAAATTTATCGCCTTGTTTCATTTCCTCCAGCAATTGAATTCACCTCAGGAATTTTCTGGTACCCATATTTAGCTTCCATTAATTAATTTCTCTTGAACGCACATCATAATAAACGTTCTCTCCCTGATTTTACATGCATGGTTTCAAGCGTGTTCTGCATACACACATTTGCTTATGACGTGCTGTTGTTGTTTGGCTTATCTCTTCGTTTTATCTTAGCGCGTGCCTCTGTTTATGTCTTCCAGAAGTTTCCCGCACGTCTTTCGCTTCTATGCCTCTGCTTTCTCGACAAACCTTCCCGGGATCCACGCTCCGTCGATATTTACACGATTGTTTTTGTGTATGTGTACTCGCAGGCATAAACTAGCGATGTGTCTGTCACTGCGAGCATATAAATTACTGTTTACGAGATTCTCATCTATATGTATACCGAATCTTTCGCGTGGCGTGGATTCAAGGGCTGAGGTGTTTGTCCTCGTGAGTATGTATGTGACTTCTTATGACCCACGACCGTCTCTGTTCTCCGCGCATGCGCATTCCGTCTATTCCTGGGCCGCATTCTGTGGCCACCATTTACATAAACCTACGATTTTCCTGTCGGATCTGGGCTTTCTTGGCCCATGAGCGGGCTGCTCTCTCTCTCTCTCTCTCTCTCTCTCTCTCTCTCTCTCTCTCTCTCTCTCTCTCTCACAAAAAAAAAAAAAAAAAAAAAAAAAAAAAAAAACACGAGTGTCATGTGCAATTATATGACACTTCTAATCACTCATCTTTTCCGCCATGGATTGGTATTGGTATCTTTCTTTGTGTTCAGACCGTCACCCGATCAACAGGACTTTTCATTCACTTCCGTGAAGTCCACTAGATAGCGAAGGTGGGGTAAGATGAACATTCCTTCTTAGGTCCTATAACTTCTTCAGATATTGCGTAAATTACATATACATACATTACACACACACACACACACACACACACACACACACACACACACACACACACACATATATATATATATATATATATATATATATATATATATATATATATATTGATGGAGAACATAAACACGGGGAAAGCACGGAATCCTAATCACTCACAATTCTTTCAAAAAGAAATTGATTCAGAGAAACAAAATGTTAGAGTGATTAGGATTTCGTGCTTTCCCCCCGTGTTTATGGTCTCCATCATTGTCTGATGATTATATATATATATATATATATATATATATATATATATATATATATATATATATATATACATATATATATGTATATATATGTATATGCATATATATATAATGTATATATATATATGTATATGTATATATATATATATATGTATATATATATGTATATATATATATATGTATATATATATGTATATATATATGTATATATATATATATGTATATATATATATATGTATATATATATATGTATATATGTGTATATATATATATATATATATGTATATATATATATATATTGCTTCTTCATTTAATTGGAGAGTTTTCCAAATATGTCTGGATTCCACTTTGAATTTACACCATCAATGTCATTGTCATTATCGTCGTCAGAACAACTGCTCTCATTAACACAGTCACGATAAATATCTTTGCCACTGTCACTGTTATTTTAATCACATTTTTTTTACTGTCATTGTTTCCAGTAAATGACACTAGACCACTAGATTACGACGCCTAAACTGAAGTTATAGTTTCCATATTTACGCTCTTTTGCATTTTAGCTCCGTCCCTTTTCCTCGTGTTTATGTAGGTTTTATCCCTTTGCTTGTACAAAGGTTTGGTCGAGTTTAACTTCAGTAAATATCTCACGACAATAATCATTTACTACAAGTCGACTGTGTTGATCTTATCTTGTCTAAGTCTTGGACAATGCTGATGCACCCAGAGATAGCATTGAGCAATGCTACTGTGACTTAGCAATTACCATTCAAAGAGCGAACAATGTTGGCACTTAAATGCGATGTTAAATTGGTCACCAGCAGTCGTTAATAAATTATCTATTGTATTTTCCCTTGCGTTGTGCATTGGAATTGCATGATAATCTTTATCGATCAATGTAATGCGTGTCATTTATCATAAAAAAAACATTTATTTTTCACATTTCAATTGTGTTTTAGCGATGTTATTGTTAATCACAGTAAACTGAATGATAGTCATAAGATTTATCATAACTTAGCAAAACAAACAAACATACACCACTAAGTTCTCTCCAGAAAGTAAGAAGCTATGCAAACAAACATGCGAACAAACAAAAGAAACAAACATAGACCAAAAGGTCTTTTCCCCTTGATAAAGGGGGTTGCCAAAAAGGGAGAAGGCTACGCAAACAAACAAGCGAACAAAAAAGAAACGAAAAAAAAAATTGCACAAGCTTACAATACATATTCATGTTGTAACTTAACATTTAATGGCGAAACATCAATTATAAAAGGAAAGCTACGGCCGTTCACATGTGTCACATATTTTCATAATTTAGTTAAAAAGACTCTTAAGGTATTGAACGTCGTGTGTTCAAGAATTATGGTGGGTTGAACACACGGAAAGCGAGTTAGCACTAATTGATCTGACAGGTGACTATTTGTGAAAGACCTCAACTGAGGCTTGGAAGTAACACATGCGAGATATGAAGGAAAGGTTACTTGTACATATTACAAACAAGTGATATTTGTTGTACATTGCCGACACACGCGCACACACACACACACGTATATATATATATATATATATATATATATATATATATATAATATATATATATATATATATATAAGTAAATTTAGAGTAAAGGTTTTCTTGATTACATTTTCTGTTGAATAATACAGCATACTCGGCATAAATGGTCTTATCAAAACTTTCAATCATGGATTATTTGGTAATGTAGTGCTCTCCCTTCCCTCTACAGATGGATAGTGAGAAGGATTGAAAGTATTTATAAGATCATTAACGCCGAGTATGCTGTATCATTCAACATATATATATATATATATATATATATATATATATATATATATATATATATATATATATATATATATATATATATATATATATATACACATACACACACACACACGAACATCCCTATACAGTGTTTTGAGTGTTTTGTGGGAAGTATCCGCCAAGTCCTCGGGTGGGCCCATACATCTCTCGGGGGAAGAAATACTGTTTCGCTGCCTGTGTTGTGTTAATGTACAGCAGCGTAAAATTGCGCATTCTTTGTTTTGTGTGTGTGTTTGTTTGTGTGTGTGTGTGTGTGTGTATTATATATATATATATATATTTATACATATATATCACACACACACACACACACACACACACACACACACACACACACACACATATATATATACATACATATATATAATATATATATACATATATATGTATATATATATATATATATATTTATATATATATATATATATATATATATATATATATATATATATAAAACACATGGTCTCTGGAGCCAGGCCAATTCTTTGTTGATTCTGCTTCAGTGATGGTTTGATAACCTCAATCGATGGCGAGTCAGTAGGACTCTTCTGGGTCTTACATTTTCTTTTTCTTTTCTTTTTTCTTCTTTTTTCTCTTGCTCTTCATCGTCTTCCTCGCTCTTCTTCTTTTTTTTTCTTCCTTCATTTCCTGGATTTATGGCCCAGGGTCCTTGTTTTGGCTCAAGATGGTTTGACCTGTTTTGTGCTGTTCGTTTGCGATTTTCGTGTTTATGTTAATGTGTGTCTTGAAGTAGGATGATGCTGGACTGTTTTCTTTTTTCTTTTTGAAGATTCGTAATTGTTTTGGGTAAGCAATGAACAAAATTGAGAATTCATGAAGGCACCGCTGGGCCTGACTGTTTAATTACGTAGACTAGAAAAACGTGAATGTGTTTGACCGCGTAGACTGAGTGGTATAAAGGTGTCTAAACACATACATTATGCGTAAATCCAATGAGTATCTTAGGACTATAATTTCTTGAGTTTTAATTTGCAATAGACGCTGTTCAAGTTTGTCAAAAATTCACTGAAAAGTCTGACCACCTTCTCTATTCAACAAAGGAACTCAGAATAGTGTGTGTTATGGTGTCACTAAAGCAGTGGTTCTTGTGCCATGGCACAGTGCCACTAAAGAATTTTTGTGCCAGGACACATCGTCACTAAAATATTTTGTTGTGCCATGGCACGATGTCACTAAATTTTATGTGCCATGACACGGCGTCCCTATCTTTTATGTGCCATGACATAGAACCCCTAAAACAATGTCCATCGTGCCATAGCACAATGTCACTCAAACAATTGTTATTATGCCATGGCACAGTGTCACTCAACAGTCGTCCTTTAGCCATGGCACAGTGTCCCAGAAACATCGGTGCTTGTGCCAAGGCATTGTGCCACCACGAACGCCGGACTACGCAACCATCGCCAACAAAAGCTAAACAGGGTCACCACTTTTTTGGCTCCTGATTTCCGAACTCTTGCAATCCTGTTTGGTAACGCAAAGATTGCTTTCAGACACTTCCGTCCATAGACGGATGCCAAAAAGAACGTTGGCTTCCAGCTCTGTGTCCGTCATCACTCCAGTTCGCCGAAGAACAGGTGCAGATTCTCGGATACATTTTTCGTATTTGTGGACAACTTTTTTTTTTATTCCAAAATTTCCTTCGATAACGCAAGCTACGACATGGGTAAGCATAGTAGCCTAGCTTATTGTTGTTGTTGTTTTTTATCAATATTTTTCTTTCCCAACTTCGTCCGGCACTCGCTCTGCGAGGTGGATCGGTATGACAACCAATGTTGAGATTGAGGATCTAAGACCGTATGTGTTTTGTGCCGTCACACGTTGGTTCTCTAGCGGATTCGGACCGCTTTTCATCTAACTTCTCACAAACCTAAGACGCAAGTTTCCTCCTCTCCCCGGCCAACAAGGTCCTTGCTATTTGCGGCGCTGATCAATTACTGTTAGATCGATTCTGTATAAGGAAACCCCTGATGTCGTGTTTAGCTTCAGGGAGATCATGCGCGAAGAAGTTGAACAATGTTCAAGATGGTCTTAAACCTTGTTGAACGCCGTTGATTGAGATTTTATTTTTTATTTATTTTATTTTATTTTATTTTTTTACTCCAAGGTGTTACTTTTGTGTGTCTGTAGAGCCTATAACGCAGGGAATTTGTTTATTGGTGCTTGGTGTTGTTTATGTTTGACACCGTGATCTCCTGTGACATATGTTTTGCGACTGCGTCAAATATTGTATAATTTGAATCTTTCTACATCCAACCACTCTCTCGGTATGTATGTATATGTATATATATATATATATATATATATATGTGTATGTATATATATATGTATATGAGTGGAAGGGTGGTGAGATAAACACCGAGTAATGTTGGAGTGTAAATTTACTGACATTACTCGGTGTTTATCTCACCACCCTTCCACTCATTCTGTCGTCCTTCTGTCCAATATATATATATATATATATATATATATATATATATATGTATATATATATATATATATATATATATGTGTATGTATATATATTCTGCTTGATCAGTCTTACCCAGGAGACTCACAGCAATCATATGGATTGTCTAGGCTATTAGATGTCGACCCTGTTCACAGGGCAGTCTCCAAAGCAGAAGACCATACAAGGTCAAGACGATGTGGTCAAGTACATCGAGTATTTACGTATTCTAATTAATGTATAAAAACCTTGGTCAGTTCATCATGAATGGACCTTGTTTTTGCTAGGGACAAGTAGTGACAAAGTAGTTTGTAAACTATTCATCTGGTGACGTCATAGTCTCGCATTCGCTTTGCTGTGGGTTCGAATCCCTTACTCCTCTCCGATTCCCAGGAGTCTAAGCGCATATCAAGGCATAATAATATTAATGATGATGATAGTAACAATTGTAGTTAATAATAATAATAATAATAATAATAATAATAATAATAATAATAATAATAATAATAATAATGATGATAGTAATAATAATGATGATGATGATGATGATGATGATGATGATGATAATAATACATACATATACCAAAGGCTTTTTCCCCCTACATGGGGGGGGGGTAGCCAAAAAGAAAAAGGCATAGAAACCACTCCCACCCATTCCATTTCCTATATGTTCCACTGCCCTCCACCCTCCCTCTTATCTTGGCACCTCCTGGATGACGGGTCATCCCTGCATCCTGTCCACTGCCCTGGGTCAGAAGCAGTGTCGCAAGACACAGCACATCCACAGCAAGGCCGCTTCATAAATTCGCCCCCCCCCCCTCTCCGTCCCCTCATGCAGAAAAGAAGACGGGGAGAAATTCCTTCGGGCTGTGTTAAAAAAAAAATTCTCATACACACTTCCTCACACCCCATTCCCCACCCACTCCCCCTCATGCATCACAGCATCATCTATACACAACCCCTCTCCATTCAACCCTCATCATCATGATCATTATCATCATCATTTGTTGTTGTTGTTTTCTTCTTATTTTTATTATCATTATTATTATCATTATCATCATCATCATTGTCACTATTATTATTTTGTAATTAGTTTTTTTCCTTCCAGCATACGTGTTTACTATCATCTTGGATTTTCTTTTTAGTTTATAAATTTTGACTTATCATAGTTCATCCTCACTATCCAACTTCGACGTTTTTCTTTCATATTTTTCTTCAGTCTTTCCTTACTTCTAGTTTACACACACACACACACATATATATATATATATATATATACACATATACATACACATACATATACATATAATAATCCCTATATCCTTGCGAGATCCTAACGCTTCAAAATTCATGAAGAAACTTTGCCATTCTTAAAAAAAAAAAAAAAAAAAAAGTGCACCGGCAGAAGCCTTTTATCTTTTTCTTTTTTTTCTTTTCTTTACTAAGGAAACGAATGCAGGTATTTGTTTCATCTCTAGGGCCATATTTTTTCTTTGGTTGAAAGCATATTCTGATAGGATCTTTTTTTCTTGAAGAAGTTTTCTCCATTAGGAAAGCATATACACAAGAACTGCCGCAGCTTTTTCAGCCTGGATGGACATACAAATGGGAAAATAAATCACGTTTTCATGAACCAAAATCTTTTGTGAAATTAAAATCCTTCACTTTTTCCATTGGGAAAAAATCCTTGCTACCTGAACAGCTTTATTTCTATTTATTTATCCATTTTTTGCAATTTTTTATGGATCATGGACCTTTCATAAGTCCTAAACATTCATCTATTCATTTATATATTATTTATTTATTCATTTATTTGTTTATTTATTCATTTACTAACTTTAAGTGTTATTCTTCAAGTATCGTGAACATTATTGTAGGATTTCCGGATGCCCAGCCTTGTCTATATATTTATTTGTTCACTTATTAATTTTTAATTTTAAGTGTTTCTTTTCAAGTATCGTGAGCCTTGTTTTAAGACTTCCGGGTATCTGACATAATGTGTCAAAATGGCAGTTGACGACAAGTCTACCGAAATAAACACCAAATGTGAGTACTGAGCCTTTATTGGTACGACCTTTCGCTTACTACATCTTTTTCAAGTGTAAAGTCATGATACACGTGACTGAGATTAAATAAGAGGATCGGGGGGAACGAGGAAAGGTTATTAGAGCCTAGGAAAGGTCGAGAGAATGTATTAATTGTCTTGGTGCAGGAAAGTATGGATCAATTGTCTGGGTGCAGAAAAAATGAAAGACAAGATGGATTACTTGTCTTGGTGCAGGAAAGGAGAAGATGGAACAATTGTCTGGGTGCAGGAAAGGAGATGGATCAATTGTCTGGGTGCAGGAAAGACTGAGAAGATGGATCAATTGTCTTGGTGCAGGAAAGGAGAGGATGGATCAATTGTCTGGGTGCAGGAAATGTTAAGAAGATGGATCAATTGTCTTGGTGCAGGAAAGGAGAAGATGGAACAATTGTCTGGGTGCAGGAAAGGTTAAGGAGAAGATGGATCACTTGTCTGGGTGCAGGACATTAGTTCACTACCGTTGAAAAAAAGATGAAAGATAAAATAATATGGTAGGGTAATTGTCTACTAAGGATGGACAGAGATCACGAGGGGGGAAAGGTGTTTAGGGTAACTAGTAATTTATTTTTATAGATTCTGTTGGCAACTGGAAGCAAAGGAATTAGGTGAAGTGAGATATAGATGGGTGAGATACTGGTAGACAAGCCCGGTAAGATCCGAAGGAAATGTTTGGAAGTAGCTATCAAGGATCCAACACAACTGAACAAAAATAGAGGCATGTTTATTATCTTACCCCCACCTGATTCCTTTCCTTCCAGTTACAAAAAAAAAAAAAAAAAAAAAAAAAAAATCCCTAGTTCCCCTCCACACCTTTCCCCCTCATGGTCTTTATCTCTCCTTGGTGGACAGTTACCCTCCCATCTTCTTTTCTTTTTCTTTTAGGTTCAACAGCAGTGAACTAATGTCCTGCACCCAGACAAGTGATCCATACTCTCTTTAACCTTTCCTGCATTCAGACAATTGATCCATACTCTCCTTTCCTGCACCAAGACAATTGATCCATCTTCTCAGCCTTTCCTGGGCTCTAATGACCCCCCCCTCCATTCCCTCCGATCCTCTTATATAATCTTAGTCATGTCTATCACGACTTTACACTTAAAAAAGCTGTAATAAGCGAAACGTCTCACCAATAAAGGCTCCGTATTCACATTTGGTTTTTATTTCGATAATCTGGGTGACTTGATATTCTGGCTCCCACCCAGCGAATTTATTCAGCCCTAGGGAAGGCTTTAACAAATACTCTAAATCTTATGGCACCCATTCGGCCCACGAGTCATGTTCTAACCAATCTTCCAGTCTATCCTCTCGTTTTTTCTTCAAAATTTACTCAAAAACGTATTTCGAAAGTTACTTGTTCTTGTGTCTCATCCTCGGTTTTTTTTTTATATGGTTTCTTCTTTCTGTTTCTTTTTTATCATAATTCATATTATTACTCATAGATCATACCCATTTGCTTAGTTCTGGGTTCGAATCCCACACTCCCCTCCGATCCCCAGCACTGTTAATTACCTGCCTTATCAGCTCCTAAAGCGCTTAGGGGAAAGGTGACAGCTTCGGCTGCAGACTCAGCGCCTCCTGGCGTAGGCTCTTTACCTTCTTGTTCTTGAAGACTTCGACGCTCATGGCGAGCGACAGCCAGACAAAAAGTTTCTGGTGACCGGAAGGCAGAAGCCTCGCGGACTTGTGGAAGGTCAAGAGATTTCCGGAACAAGGCGAGGCGAGGTCGAAGTGTTCTCCGGAAGGTAGCAAGTTCGTTGACCTTTGCGAGAAGGCATCAGTATCGCAATTTGTAGAGTCTTGTCTATTCGTGACGATGGAAATCCGACTAGTTTGCGGAACGCCGTCAAGTTTGCGGAATACTATCTAATTTTCGGAACGCCTCTCAGTTTGTGAAACTCTGTCCAATTTGCGGAAGTCCATTAAGTTTACAAAATTCCGTTCATTTTGCGGAGCACCGTCTAATTTCCGAAAATCCACCTAGTTAATGGAGTTCCGACCACTTTGCGGAATGCGGTCCCTTTGGTGGAAGTCCGTCCATTTTGCGGAAGTCCCTCCAGTATGTGGAACTCGGTATAGTTTGCGGAACTCCTTCCAGTTTCCAGACCGCCTTCCCGTTTGCGGAACTCCTTCCAGTTTGCTGAACGCCTTCCTGTTTAAGGAACTCCTTCCAGCCTGCAAAACTCCGCAAAGGCTGCGGAACTCCTTCCAGTTTGCAGAACGCCTTCCTGTTTACGGAACTCCTTCCAGTCTGCAAAACTCCGCAAAGGTTGCGGAACTTCGTCCAGTTTGCGGAACTCCGGTAGCTGACGTGTTTGACGTCTCCGTTAGCGGGCGTCTTGGCAAGAGATCGAGTCTTACGGCACTTCCGAAGATGGCCAGGTGTCCCCTGTGGGCAATAGGACCACTGACCCCTAAGTAGGCTGAGAGTTACCCCTCCCCCTGCCCCTACCCCCCTAACAGACCAACTGAATAAAATCACCTTGCGACACACAGAAACATACAAATCCTACTACCAAGGTAGCTTGCTCAGGTCTTTATTAGGCAAAGGGTATCACCCTCACAACTGAATGAAATTACATGGAGACATATCATCTTATATGGTGCGTATACACTGTTATCGACAACTACACAGCATTTTCTCGATGCCCGACCACTTCTCGATACCGGAAATCTAAAAAAATAAAAAAAAATAAAAAATAATCCAATATTCGGTTATAGTCTTTCCGAAATTTACTAGAATATTAGAAAGCCCTTCCGGCGCCCAAGACTTTCTAGATTTTGCAATAGATAGTAAATTGTTAAATTCTCAATAGAGAACAACTACCTGCGCCAGCATTAAAGGAAGATTTTTTTTATCTTCCTTTGAAGCAAAGGGAAAATAAGTCTTGCCTTCTCAAAGTGTTAGAGGGGCAAAAGGTAATTGCCTTTGTTTTTCTTCCTTTCATCTGCTTCTCCCCTTCTCTTATCATTTGTTTCTAGTCTTCAATCAGGCGTGTTTTGTTTTCCACCACATTATTTTTCTTTTCTTTTTGTCTCTTGTCTGTATTTTCTCATCCTCAAGGTAATGAGATGGGAGAGGCTAAGTCTGTGTGTGTGTGTGTGTGTGTGTGTGTGTGTGTGTGTGTGTGTGTGTGTGTGTGTGTGTGTTTCGACTTTGTCACCCCAATGACTAAGGGACTTTCTACCTGTGTACACATACATACATACATACACACACACACACACACATACATACATACAGTCTTTTCAATGTCATTCATCCCACATACTATTTTCATTTCCCATCAGTTATTCCCCATACCCTTTTCCTCCTAATTTTTCGTCTCCTTTTGCAAAAAACAGACGCGATATTTCCTTGGTGCCTCACATCTTCGCAAATTACTCTATTTGGTCTTATCGCGCCCGCTATCTCCCCATCTGTCCCCGGCGGCCTTCCGTGGGGTCGACTCCCGCAGTTCACGAACCTCCGTCATTGTGGCCCGTGTGTATGGATGCCGGCGACTCTTTTCCTGGTAATTTCCTTCGACATCAACGCCGACGCCCTCCCATTTCCGCTGTTTATTAAAGTTTTATCAAATACGGTTACCCCCACCCACACACCAATTTCCCCCCCCCAAAAAAAAAAAATTCTTTCCATTTCCACTCGTTTAGGGCTCATCTCTCTTTCCTGATCTCGCACTCTTTTGACCACCCCCTCTCTCTTTTGCTCTCTTTTTCTTTATCCTTCCTCGTTTCTTTTCTTTCTTTTATGTGTCTCTTTACTGTCCAGTTTTTATCTCTCTAGTGAACTTATTTTTTTCTTTTGTTATTTTGATCTTTTTCTTTCTCTTTCCCCCTCTCTCTCTCTCTCTAAAGAAAGCTCCCTGACAGTCCCTGGTGTCACATCAATTTTATATATTTTGTTCTGGTTAACGTCAGATGGTTTTACTCTGCTATGTAAAAATATTTACCATCTGAATGGGTTAACTTTATTTTTTTTACTATGCCTGCACTCAAGTGCGTGCGTGTGTGTGTGTGTGTGTGTGTGTGTGTGTGTGTGTATTCACCTTGGTCTTTGGATCACGTGTTGGACTCGTGATCGACAGCTATTTCCCTCCCGGAAGAGAGCTCAGAGCTCGTATGACCGATCTATGGGTAATGCTATGACCTTTCACACACACCCAACTCCCCGCCCACGAGAGTCAGAGTAACGACCCGAAGCACAGCGATACCGAAATAATTTCGGCCCTGGGCAGGATTCGAACTGGGTACTGCGAGCACGCACCGTACTTCCCAGTCCAGCGCTCTACCACCGCGCCACCTGCGTGTGTGTGTGTGTGTGTGTGTGTGTGTGTGTGTGTGTGTGTGTGTGTGTGTGTGTGTGCGCACGCGCACGATTCTACCCGTCTATGGGAGCAAATCTAGGATAGAATGGCCACCCAGAAGTCTGCTTCCCTGCGGAATTGAATCCTCTGATGTCAACCATGACGATATCTGCAGTGTGGGGTCCCCGAGGTGTCGGGTTAATCCCTGTACCTGGGGTTTATCCCTCTTACCTTTGGCCCTTTCTCCCCCTCCTCCTCCTCCCTAACCCAACCTCACTCCCCATTTCTCTCCCTCTTCTCTCTCTCTCCGCTCGATCTTCCAATTATAACACTCGGTCTGATTCACCTCCTACCTCTTCCTCGTCCTTCTTCTTTCTCTTCCTCCCCTTTCTTTTCCTCCTCCTCTTCTTTATTTTCCTCTTCTTCGTATCCTCTCTTATCCTCCTACTCTTTCTTATCCTCCTCCTCCTTCTTTTTCCCTTCCTCCTCCTCTTCTTTATTTTCCTCCTCCTTCTTCTCTTTATCCATCTTCTTTTTCTTTTCCTCCTCCTCCTTTAACTTTTCCTCCTCCTCTTCTTTACCTATTCCTCTGTCTCCTGCTTCTCCTGCTTGTCCTCCTCCTTCTTTTCCTCCTTCTCCTCCCTTTTATCCATATCTTCTCCTTTCTCCCATTTATCCTTTTTTCTTTTCCTCGTTTTTCTTCTGATTCTTTGTGTTTTCCTTCTCTTCCTTCTTTTCTTCCGTCAACTTTTTCTGTATCACACAGATCCTCTCCGTGCTCTCTTCCTCAAGCTTCCCCTCCTCCTTCCCACCCCTTCCTCCTCCTCCTCTTCTTCCTTTTTACCCTCACCCGTCTCCTCCTCCTCCTCTTACCCATCCTCCTCTTCTTCCTTTTTACCCTCACCCGTCTCCTCCTCCTCCTCCTCCTCTTCTTCTTGCTCAAGCTCTTCCTTCTCCTATTTCATTCCTCTATCCCCTCCTCCCCCTATTCCTCTTCCTCTTGTTCCAGCTCTCCTTTCTCCTATTTCATCTCTTCATCCCCTCCTCTTCCTCTTCCTGCAGCTCTCCTTTCTCCTATTTCATTTTACCATCCCACTCTTCCTCTTCCTCTTCCTCCAGCTCTTCCTTCTATTTAATTTCCCCACCCCCTTCTTCTTCCTCTTCCTCGTCCATCTCTTCCCTGTACTGCGCGTGTATGAGGCGGCCGCTAACTCATCACACTGTTGTGATGTATTCAAGCTGGTGTAGTGAAGTAATTCTGAACCAGTCTATTGGAATACCACCTGTGCTATAAAGTAATGGAGGGGGTAGCGTGTGTGTGTGTGTGTGTATGTGTGTGTTTGTGTGTGTGTGTGCGTGTGTGTGCGTGTGTGCTCATGCGTGCGAGGAAGGAGTCTGCACTGATATGGTAATACAATCCTGAGTAAATCTGTGAAGTAGTTCTGCTGTTGTTTTAAAGTGCAGCTGGACGAGTGCCCAAGCGATACATTGCAATATCTGCCAATTAGCTATATTGCTTACTTGTTTAATTAGCTGCTCATGTGTTTACCTCTTTATCTATTTGTTTCTTTTTGTTTATTTGTTGTCATGTTGGTTCAGTTATTTGCATATGACCTCCTTACGGACGCTTCTTGTCGGCATGTAACCCCTTTTGACCCGCTTTGACCCAGCGTGACCTTATGTGTATCAGGTAGTGACGAGGTTTTCATGTTTTTTATGGTTATTATTGTTGTTGTTATTGCTGTTATTGTCGTTGTTGTTACTCTTCAACGATTCCTGGGACAGAAATACCTCAGAGTTTCCGCCGAGAGCTCCTACCTTGTAACCATTACTAGGTACAGCCACATCGACTGTCAAGGTGTCTAAGATGGGAGGGGGGCGTCCGACCCCTTGGGAGAGGGGATGAAGCTACTCACTTCAATAACCAAGTGACTTTGATCCTAAACAACGTTACCACATTAAAGTAGGGCTGTGTTTCATTAAGCCAGCCCTGCTTCTGAAGGGCTCAAAGGAATTGAGGATATAGATAAACGCTTCCGTGTAATAATGACGCGTCCAGAAACAGAGCGGCATCCCCCCTAAATTTACTGGTTTTGAGTTAAGGACGTATATATGTGTATATATATATATATATATATATATATATATATATATGTATACATATACATATATATGAGGCTAACGCCTTTCACGATCCGTGCTTAACACGAAACCATTAAAAGTGGCGGGGATGCCCCTCTGTTTCTGGACACCTATACTGTAAGAATGAACTGCTTCTTGAGTGTGTGGTTTTGGCACAGCGAAGAATCATTCTTTCATTATGCTGATGTTACTTGATGTTTTCGTTCTAACTGTGGATTCAATATGAAATTACAATTATTATGGTGTAACAGGGGAATGGGGCGGTTCTACGAGAGGAATATATGCCACAACCTTCAGTGTGGTAGACCTTATCACCTTTGCCTTACGTGTTAGGACAGCCAAGGTGGTAGTCATGGAGTGTTCCATAGAAAACCAACCCTAATTTTCGCGCGGACGAGGCAATTTGGAAGTCCAACGTGCCAAAAAAAAAAAAAAAAAAAAAAAAAATCACAAAGTTGTAATAAAGAAGACTAATAGATAAGTTGTCTAAAAACCTCAAACGTAATATCCTTCTGAGCAAATGTTTATGATGAAAAGTGTGGCTGTCGGAGGAGCATTACAGCCGCCTTAATTGGCTTCATGACTGAAGAGAATGTGATTACGAAGGCGGACGTTGCAGATGCGGCGGACGTGACTCTGACGTCCGCCGTCACGCGTGACGTCACTCCTGGCGTACACCGTCACGCGTGTGACGTGGACGTAACTTCACGGACGTTTGCAGTGATTAGCACTGAAATAACGGAGGTTATTGAATGAAAGGCAAAGGAATTTGGTAAAATTTGGTTGGTGGTAATAATCGTTGTCTGGTGTAATTTCGGTCATGGAAGTGATTACGGCTGGAAATAGACATTTGCCTTTGATCATCAGCCTTCTTGTCAGTCTGTATAAATTTATGCAGCGGTATCCCTACGGACCAGAGTAACGCATATATATATATTTTTTTCAAATTTGATGATTAAGATTAATCTTTATATATATTTATATATATATATATATACATTATATATATATATATATATATATATATATATATATATGTGTGTGTGTGTGTGTATGTGTGTCTGTGTGTGTGTGTGTGTGTGTGTGTGTGTGTGTGTGTGTGTGTGTGTGTGTGTACACATATATAATTCTGCATCTGTCCTCGCCATGGACCAAAAGTTAGTATATGTCACGGTTGTGCTTGCAATCGATTATCGTGACATCCTTAATGGCCTGGACGTCAGCGGGGTGTCAGGTGCGTTGCTTGAATTTAAATCAATTTCGTGATTGGCGAAACGACACCGACACCTGTGTACCCCAACGCGATGAACCCTTTTGTTCAGGCAATGGAGGTTAAAACTAATCTGGATAAACTCCTTTTCGGCACACTGATTTTATTCTGGTTGAAGTAAGACGATTTTGTATAATAGCGGGACGCGCGCGCGCGTGTTTATGTGTGTGTGTGTGTGCGTGTCCTTATATATATGTATATATATACATATATATATATATATATATATATATATATGTATATACGTATATATACATATATGTATATATATATATATATGTGTGTGTGTGTGTGTGTATGTGTGTGTGTGTGTGTGTGTGTTTGTGCGTGTATATGTTTATGTGTGTGGGTGTATGTGTTTGCGTGTGTATGTTTTTGGAGTGTTATCATAATGTAAAGTCCTACGGGAGGGATGGAGGGATTTATTCATCAACAACCAGCGCTTCTATCCTTGGGGACAATATCACATGGAAGAGATATGTCACATATGAGGTAGATTATATATATATATGTGTGTGTGTGTGTGTGTGTGTGTGTGTGTGTGTGTGTGTGTGTGTGTGTGTGTGTGTGTGTGTGTGTGTGTGTGTATAAAACAAGAACTTTTTCCTCTGTATGAGGGAGGTAGCTAAGTCAGAGGCACGTACCTATTCCCATTCATTTCACTCCCCTCCACCACCTTTTCCACCTCTCCCATCTCAGCTCCTCATGGATGACGGGTCATCCCTGCATCCGCCACCAATATATATATATATATATATATATATATATATATATATATATATATATATATATAAATATATATATATATATACATATACATATATATATATACATTAGTAAAGATTTGTTTCCATTCTTAAAAGAATATCGAGTGGTAATTTCTTATTCTAATTTTGGATCCGGATGACATCAGGCTAATTTACTCAGTTCTGTGAGAACCATTCACCACCGCCACCACTACCACCGCCACTGCCAACACCAACAACAACGGAGCATTCGTTGGCACCATCACAAATACCTACAACACCAGCATCACTATCACCACCACCAACAACAACAACAACCTGCAATACTACCATTACCACCACCATCACTATCACCAACACAACAACAGCAACAACACCTTGACAACCGTCACCCCTCCCGCTCTCACTCACCCTCCCCACCCTCACAGCGCTAAAGTCACCCCTTCCCTCACAACCCCAATAACAACAAACTTCACAGCAACAATAACAATAACTTCACAGCAGAGCCGCTCTCCCAGAACCAGCCGAGCTACTTTCCCTCCGCCCGGCAGATGGGCGTGTCTGCACGCCCAAGTTCATCGACACGATTTGCTGCCGCCCGCGCTCAGAGGCGATGGGGACGTGGAATCCACATTCTGGTGGGAGTGGATTTCACATTGTGTCGTAAACCTCAGCTATTTCCCACAATGTTTCACCTGAGAAGGAAACATTTCATTCAGGTCGTCAGCGTCGTCAGGAGCGGCCCTTTCAGCTGAATCAAATCGTCTGTCATTCACCAGAAGAAAAACTCACAAGAGGATACGAAGGCTGGGGGAAGGAATTGATTGGGTTACATCCATCGTCTTCAACTTCGAAAACCTCTATCATCTCTCCGTTGGCCGAGCTACATGTGGCGGAGGTCGAGGTGTCTGCAGTTCGAAACTCGCCTCCAGCGAGTTGGACCAAGGGCACGGTTAATTAAATTCCATACTACAAAGTCCTCTGTAAGGAACACCGTCCTAGCCTTTTCCTTTAACAAATGCCCTTTTAGGAAGATTTCATTCGTATATGTCTAATCCCTTTCTGCCACTCACCGAAATGTGCAAATGAACAAAAAATTCTTCCTCTTTTTCTTAAAGACCACCGAAGGACTTGGGCAGACATCGAGACCGCTCGCCACTCACACTAGACACAGACTTCTTGAAAAGACATCCTCTTGACTTCGCTGAAGATCCGGGGTCTATATGCATCGTTGGGACATCTTTACACAAGAGAGGAACTGCCTAGTGTATGCCTTATGGTCTCTTGCAGTCTCCTTCATTCTTATGCTATTATAGTCTGAATACTCGAAGTCCAGGAGTAAATGAAAGAACTCGCCGAAGAGTCGAGCAAGACCTCGAAGAGGGTATGGAAGAGAGGACGAGGAGGAGGAGGAGGAGGAGGAGGAGGAGGAGGAGGAAGGGGTTAGGGGAGGGGGAGGGGGAGAGGGATGGTGTAGGGAAAGGGGAAGTGGGGATGGGGAAGGGATAGAGGAGTGGGAAGAGGATGAGAGAAGGGATGGAGGAGGGGTAAGGGAAGTGGGAGGTGGGGATTGTATGGAAGCGAGGATGATGATGACCCTAGGGGTTATGGGAGGGGATGGGGAGAGGGATGGAGAAGGGGAAAGGGGAGTGGGGAGGGAGAGAGGGAGGGAGGGGAAGAAGAATACACGGAGAAGAAGAGTAATGGGAAGGGGGAAAAGTAATAGGAAGAGGCAGAAGAAGGATATGGGGAAGGAGGAGGTTAAGAGGAGGGGAATGAAAAGGATAATTGGAAAAGGATGACGAGAAGGGGAAGAGAAATTCTGAGAGAAAGGGGAAGGGGGAAGGGAAGAGGAGGAGGAAGAAGAGTATGGATTAGAGTGATATGGGTAAGCGGATACAGAAATGGGCAACGCACGCGCACACGCACACATTGAGCTCTCGTAATAGCTGGAGGACGTGGAGGAAGAAGAGGAAGAAGAGGAAGAGGAGGAAGAGGGGATCAGTCGCCGGTTGTCAGTTTTCCTTCTTGTGAAAATGTGAAAGATGTTTGAAGGTGTTAGAGAAGGGACCTGGTCCCGATTCAGAGACCGAGTGCAAGACCCTCGGGGCTGCACCTTCAGACTGAGGTGAAAATGGTGATGGAATGTGAAAACGACCTGGGGAGGGGAGGTGATTCTCTCCGACGTCCTGTTCGCAAGACCACAGCGTGGAGGCTTTGATCGTTGATCCTTCGAGAGAAGGAAAGTGTCAATAAATAAAAAAATAAAAATATATAATGAATAAATAGCGGTAGATAACTCTATGGAGAACGCGAATCGCATATGGACGCGAAACGTGGATACAGAGATCAGGCTTACGCAAGCAGAAGACCTAAAACTCACCATCCCACTTCCACGCTGTGGGAAGTGAGAAACCCCTGGAAGGGTTAGCTGTTAGTTCCGGGAATCTTTTTTTTTTTTTGCCGGTGTTGGGTCACCTCCCCGCTTGGCCAGAGCTACCGGGAACCACCGCGATAAAACCCGCGGTGAGCCCTGGAAATCGAATTCACGACCACCCACTCACGAGTTCGACACGGTACCCATTAAGTGGACAACCGCACGGGCCCTAGCAGAAGACCAATAATGGTAATGGACGGTCTTCGGGCTGTATGTGGTACAAGGAAGAGACGAGAAGAGAACGTATTCAATGGAAATTTAGTCCAGTGATTCCAAACTATCTTATTTGACGCCCTATTTTGTTTTGTTTTTCTTCCTGCTACATATATTTTTTTTATAATATCTTAGCACTGTTTAGATAAAAAAAAAAGTTGGGGTGACTGGTAGAATCACACTTCTATAACGATTTAATTATCCTAATTAAACAATTATTTTTTAGCAGAAGACTTCACGCCCCCTTGTACCCTCCTCACTCCTCCCTGTGGGTGGTCGCCCGCCCCCTAGTTTGGGAACCACAGGGTTAATGCATGTTTGGAAAAGGTATATTCAATGGGAGAGAAAGACACTAATACTCGTATAAAAACCTTGCAGGAGCACAGTCTGGTCAGTTGTGTTCGTGATCTTTACATCTGAGCACCATCAAAGTTCTTCTTACCTGTAAAAAAAAAAGAGAGAAAAATATTAACATTATCATCTAATGACTTAGCGAGGACAAACCAAATACTCAATTCATGACACAAGCATAAATACATAAGGGCCCATCAGTATTCACTCTATCTCTCACTATTCCAATTTCAGTACTCACTTTCTCACGACTCTTTCTCAGTATTCACCCTATCTCTCGCCATTTTCCCCCTTCAATATACACTCTAAATCTCACGTCTTCTCCCTAGATATTCACTCAATCTGTCACGTCTTTTCTTTTGTGATAATGTTTTTCCAGGATCCACTCTCTCGCGCCTTCATCAGTATTCACTATTTCTGACACTTCTTTCAGTATTACCTCTATTTCTCACGCCTCCTATTTCAGTATTCACGCTATTTCTCACACCTACTCCCTAAATGCTCTCTCTCCCTCTCTCTCTTTCTCTCTCTCTCACACACACAAACACACACACGGTTGGTAGAGCGCTGGACTGCCAGCATGGTGGTGCTCGCAGTACTTGGTTCGAATCCTGCCCAGGGCCGAAATTATTTCGGTATCGCTGCGCTTCGGGTCGTTACTCTGACTCTCGTGGGCGGGGAGTTGGGTGTGTGTGTGTGTGTGTGTGTGTGTAAGGTCATAGCATTACCCATAGATCGGTCATACGAGCTCTGAGCTCTCTTCCGGGAGGGAAATAGCTGTCGATCACGAGTCCAACACGTGATCCAAAGACCAAGGTGAATACAAAGGTGAATACACACACACACACACACACACACACACGCCATTTCCCTCAGTATTCACTCACATAATCTGACCATTAATGAACATCTGTCGCTGTCTTCACGTGCCCGAAGCCATCCTACTCCTTTCTGATCCTTTCTTTACACAGAGGCATTTCTCTCTGGTAGACTCTGAAACGTTCTGTTTGTTCAGAGGTCCTTGCCCTCACCAGGAGGTCTTCGACATCAATGTTTCCTCTGCGTCTTTCTTCAATGTCTTCTCCCCCCTCTCACTCACTCACTCACTCACTCTCTCTCTCTCTCTCTCTCTTTCTCCTCTGTTTCTTCTCCATCACCCTCTATCTCATCTCCCTCTTCTCTCTCACTCTTTCGCTATCTCTTCTCTCTCTCTTTTATTCTTTTCTTCCCCTTACTTTCTCTATTCTTCTCCATTCTCTCCTCCCCTCACCCCTCTCTCTCTCTCTCTCCTCTATTTCTTCTCCATCACCTTTTATCTCACCTCTCTCTTCTCTCTCCCTCTTTCGCTATCTATTCTCTCTCTCTCTTATTCTTTTCTTCCCCTTACATTCCTCTCCATTCTCTCCTCCCCTCACCTCTATCTCTCTCTCTCTCTCCTCTATTTCTTCTCCGTCACCCTTTATCTCACCTCTCTCTTCTCTCTCCCTCTTTCGCTATCTATTCTCTCTCTCTCTTATTCTTTTCTTCCCCTTACATTCCTCTCCATTCTCTCCTCCCCTCACCTCTCTCTCTCTCTCTCTATCCTTTGACCCCTCTTCCTCCTCTCTCAATCTGGCCCCTCCAATTTCCTTTCCCTACATCACAGGCTCTCCTCTACTCTGCTCTGCTCTTCCGCCTGGCCCTCCCCTCACTCCATCTGCCTCGGGCCCTTTCAGTCCACTTCTCCTTCTCCCTCACACTCTCCTACAGTAGCTCCCTCCCTTTGCCCCAGAATCCCTCTTGAATCCCCTCTACTCCCACATACTCCGACTTATCTTCCCCTCTCCCTCAGACAATAACGTCACTCCCATCTCTCCCAGACTCCACAATATCACTCCCAGATCCCTCATCCTTCGCTTCCTTTGCTCCAGAACCAGTCTTGACTTCCCTCTACTCCCACATACTCCTACTTATCTCCCTTCTCCCCCAGAATTCACTACATCACTCCCAACTCCCCCATATTCCTCCTCCTTCACTCCCTTTGTCCCAGAACCCCTCTTGACTTCCCTCTACTCCCGCATCCTCCGACTTATCTCCTTTCTTCCACAGACTCCACTACATGACTCCCATCTTCCTCTAGACCCCCACCTACCTCACTCCCTCACGTAAGGAACAGGGTTCCCATTCAAACACACTGCTGAAGGGGTTTGGAGAACTCTCAGTTGAGTTACAGCAGCGTTTTCAGTCTCCTATCCCCAATGAAGACTCCTCGTTCTTCTCGAAATTTTGGTTCAGAGAATCCTTACTTGAGGTCGGAAGTCTTTCTCATTTGTGTGAGAGTGAAAAACGCCCTTGTTTCTTCATCCATCCTCTTCCTTTTCATTTTCCTTCTCCTCTTCTTACTCATCTTTCCTTCCTCTGATGTCTTTGGTTCCAAGTTCCCCTTCCATGGAACCGTTCTGATATTTTCTCTTTGAGCGTTGGTGTCGTCATCGAGAGCGTGTCGGTCTCGCATTCGCCTAGTTGTGAATTCGATTCCCAAACTCATCTCCAATACCCAGCAGTAACTGTTACTTGCCCCAATAGTCCAAGCGCATAGTAGGGCAAAGGTGACGGCTTCGGCCGCAGCTACTCAATGCCTCTAGGCGTAGGCTCCTCTTCTTCCTTTTTTCATCCTTCGGGGAGAGATGTTTTTCCAGAGGAAGATCAGCATCCCGGGATCAAGTACGTGTATGGGTCATCTTTGGTCAGATGAGGTCAAGTAAAGACAAACCTGAGCAAATCTCACACTATGACCCGACACCACCCTATCTCACCTCACGACCTCACGGTTACTGTTCAACGCCTCCTGGTGTCACAGTCTCACGTTAAATTTTGCTCAGTTGACCAACTATAAAGTTGGGTTTTCAGTCTATTCAACCACTCTGACCAACTAAATAATTGTAGCAACATATTCTATGATCCAATTGGATGAGCAAACTTTTACAACGCGCTACTCTGACCAACTATAAAGTGCGGCGGTACCGCATAGTCAAAGAAAAACTGCGCGGTTGTGTGTGAACATCTTCATTGACATAAATTGTCATTGAACCGCCGCGGTCCAAACCACTAATGAGAACAGGGCCTGGGTCAGCCTTCGACTAAAAGCTTGACTCGAGAAATTCTAGATTTACATGAGGCGTCCAGAAACAGAGGGGCATCCCCGCCACTTTTACTGGTTTCGAGTTAAGCACGGATATATGTGTGTATGTATATATATATATATATATATATATATATATATATATATATATATATGTGTGTATATATATATATAGTACATATATATATACATATTATATATATATATATATATATATATATATATATATATATATATGAGGCTTAAACTCAAAACCAATAAAAGTGGCGGGGATGCCCCTCTGCCTCTAGACGCCTCATATATCAAATGTAAAATTTTCCTTAGCATGACCACTTTAAAGACTTTGTTCATACTAAGCCAAGCGATTTCACTCAGCATAGAGACCCACAAGCCTGAAGGGGTTAAGAGCGATGTGGATCTCTCAAGCTTCAGGTATGTTCAGCCAACTTGTCCTGAAACTTGATGAAGCTCAGGTACGGGACACGCCCATCACAAGGCACACGGGAGACGTTCTAATCCCTTTAAAGTTCTATTTACATATTCATTTTACGAACTCCTTCAGTACCTTCGGCATCCATCCACGGCCGAATTTTGATAAGAGAGAGAGAGAGAGAGAGAGAGAGAGAGAGAGAGAGAGAGAGGGGGGGGGGGTCCCTGAATGCTCCTTTTTCGACCTTACACATCCGCTTCTCTCTTTTTATTTTTGGTTTTCACTTCTGCAAGAAATTACTTCGGCCCTGCAGAAGCCTTCTTCGTGGTTGCCGGAGGGAAAGGTGACAGGGATCCTTCCCAGGTGACACAGGGCTGGGAAACCAATTAAGGAGAATCTGACTGACAACGAATTAAGATAATCACACGATATGTGCATCGTTCCCAAGAACGATTGTGACTCAAAAGACATTTTCTTTGCAGCCATATTCCTGGATTTTTTTTTTTTTTTTTTTTTTTTTTACTTCCGGATACTACCGAGCTCAGTTCTTTGCCTCCATAGCTTCTGCACCCCCGCCACCATTTTTTTTTCTTTCAGTAATATCCAAAAACTTAACCTCATTTTGATTAACACATTAGTTCTGGGTGCCGTCAGGCGATTTTATTCAGCCAAGAGGACACTTCCCGGCCCAACGAAGAGATCTATGGATACCGTGTCGAATTCATAAGCCGGCAGTCGTGTGTTCGAATCCTCCAGCGTATCGAATGACATTCTATTTCTGTTGAGAGAACAGAGCAGTTTGCCATGGAGGTGGGCGGTGCCGTTGATTAATTGGAGGTTGAAGGAAAAATAGCCCGGTGTGATAACATCCTAACATTGGCTCTGAATTCGTCTTCATTCTTCTTCGTTCATTTTTCTTCCTCTTGTCTTGCGTCGTCTTTCCCTGCCTCGTATCTTTCATCTTTTCACTTTCTGCCGTCTTTCCTACTTCCCTTTCATCTCGCTTCCAGTTCTTCTCTTCATCCTCCTTCTTCTTCTTTTCTTGCTCTTTCTTCACAACTTTATAAAGATTGTTTTGTCCCGTCTTCTTTCCTTGTGCTGCTGCCTCGAAACTTCCCAACCCGATACGTTGGCTAAAGAAAAGAAGAGAAAAGAAAAGAAGAAAAAAGGAGAATCCTTAGCCGTTGCATTACAAAATTATGACAAAATGCTTATAGTATTACAGAAAAAATAAAGATAAAAGAACTGTATTCCTGGGAGATCTTAAAAAAAAAAAAAGACTTCAGAGGTGCCTTGTCTTCAGATTTTCGTTTTTTATTATTATTTTTTTTTAATAAACCCAAACATGAGTATTTTGCATTTCAATTCTGCTTGATAATGACTCCGACTGTGCATCTGAATCTGATAAGAGATTTATGTTTCTCTGTTGGACATTTTACGCGCATCGTTATACGCTACTATGTACCAGGTTCATTTGTCCGTTAGCGTATAAAAGACGAAAGAGCCCGGAGGGAGGCGGGGGGGGGGGTCCCGTTAGGAGAGGGGATACCGGATACAGCGGGGGAGATGTTGGGGGGGGGGAGGTGGGAATAGGTGGAGGGGAAAGGGGGTAAGGGGGAAAGGGAGGGGAGGGTGGAGAGGGTAAGGAGATGAGGTGGGGAGGGGGAGAGAGAGGGGGAGAGGGAGGTGGGGAGAGAGGGGAAGAGAGAGGGAGAAAGGGAGGAAAGAGAGAGGAAAGGGGGTAGAGGAAGGGATGGGGTAAGGGGGAAAGGGAAGAAAGGGTTAAGAAGAAAAGGGGTGGAAAGAAGGAGAATGAGAAGATAGGAAGAGGGTGGATGGGGGTAAGTGGGAAAAGGTGGGGGGACTATTAAATACTGATTTAATCCCAGGGGTACTAGGGGGAGATTTCTTGAGGTTATCCAACTTTTCAAACAGGTTAGGAATCGATTGCGGTGGTGAGGCACAAAGTCTGTGTTGCTCCCAAGGGGACAGACCGGCTAAGCATTGGTCCATTAAACCCAGCTTGTAGTCTGTGTACACTCATGTGCTCGGCCGGAGTAACGGGACTGCAATGAGACACAAAGGGTCTTTTGTTCTCCTGGGGGGGATAGGGAGGTCTTGCATTGGGCCATTAAGGGATGATCTCGTAGTTTGCGCAGACTAAGGATCGTCGGTTAAAGCGGAGGAAAATAGTTAACCATAGTTTCCGCGCCATAAATCACCGATGCGCTCGATATCTTTGGCCGTTTCTCGTCTTAACAAGCGGCATTAACAAGGTATGCAATTAGCATTGAGGTGAGGACTATTCTAGCTGTTAATTACGGTCTGACTAATGAAGTGATTTGTTGACTTTGGAGCAGACTCTACGACGGGGTCCTCGTACAGCACTCGATTTAGTTTAATTTGACTTCATTTTATTTTATCTTATTTTATATATTATTCTTATATTTTGTTTCATGATATTCTATTGTATTTCATCTTGTTTCATTTTTATATTCGTCTGATTCATTTACCTATTCATTTCCTTGTGGGAGGATTTTTACGATTATTTAAATTATATAGTAAAAATCAACAAACAAATAAATAAATATATAGATAAGCAATGATGAAATAAACGAGTAGATAAAAGATAGAAAGAAATGTGCAGTTTCCATAACACATTGTGTTCCAGATTCCAAGTTCCTTCAAGTTTACTTTAAAGTGTTTCCTGATGATGTGTAACGGAACAACCGGAACGTTACGTTACATAACGCATTCGGGCCCTCCACGGTTGTTCCCAAGGTTCTTGGCACAACCGGTTCATGAGACTATGAACAGGTTTAATCTCCAAATAAATCTCAAAAATATATCTCGAAATAAATCTAAATAATCTCTAAACTTCTACTATAGATCCCTTTAATTGTGAGACAAAACTCCACAAAGACAACATACAAAGTAATGAAGAACAATAGAGGAACCTACAGATACACAAGTGAATGAACAGATACAGTTAATCAATTATCATTAATATTTATTAATGATTATTAATCAATAAATGAACGATTGATATATGTTACAACATATTACCCAGGTCTTTTTTGTGAGTCTTTTGACCATAATACTTGTGATCGCATCTGATGGAAGTTTAATCCATTCAGTGACTGCATGGCTGACGAAGTCGCATATATTTACTAAATTCTTTGTCTGCGACCTGATAGCTTCTGGTCGTTTGTTTGTACTCGACGCAAAATATTTCTCAATCCAGATCTTATCAGTTCCATTTAAAGGCATAAAGACCTGAATTAAATTCATCTCTAGTCTCTGTCCGTTTTCTCTCTCTAGAAAACAGGTTCAAATGTGATTAGCAGCTTTTATAATTTTGATATCTGATAACGATGTAACAGGTCGTCACCTCACTTTTTCCAATCTGTCGCTGTCAAACGGGACGCGAGGATCTTAATGAAAGGACATTTTCCAAATGGGGATGAGCTAATGATCTACATAGCTCCATTTGGTTGGACGAATTATGATCAAGAAGGATCATCGTTTTCGCTACAGTCTTCTCAACCACTAACTACTGGACCCAAAAACTCGTCTTTTTTCTTTTTCTCTTCTTCGTCTTCTTCTTCTTCTTCCTCTTCTTCTTTTTTATCGGAGACCTAATTAGTCCTAATCCGATAGCATCTTGCCTGGAATGTGAATTGGATCTGACAGAATCTTCCGATCCAGATGCTTTGACCACTCCATTACCGTGGCACCCCTATCATCTGGATTTTCTAGTGCCAGTCACCGGGCGAACCAATTCAGATACATTCCAGACCCCAGTCTGGACGGGGGTCACGGTCTGTCAGAACTCCATTCAGATCAGGACTCAGGCCCTGCGGCGGATGATGAAACCCTGAGGCGTTTGTCACATCAGAATGCATACGAGGGCCCCCCCACGGTATTGATGGGGTTAAGTATTGCGCAAAGAGTGAAGCCATCCCTTTATTGGAATTTGGATGTCTACATTTGGGTACCTTCAATGAGCTCTCTCGAAGTCAGAATAGATGACCCTTGGGATGAAGGCAACGGTAATGATGACTGGGATAATATTAATGATGGTGGTGGTGGTAGTGGTGGTGTGGTGAGGTGATGGCCATGATGATGATAGCGATGGTGATCATGAGAATAATGAGAACGATGGTGATATCAATGATGATGATGATGAGGGGGAGGAGGAGGAGGAGGAGGAGGAGGAAAATGAGGACGACGAATTATGATGATGATAATGATGATGATGATGATGCCACCATACACGGAAGGAGTATATCGCAATTAACGTAATTCCCTGACAGCAACCAAAACAAACAAACTAACAAATAAAGTGACACCCGACACATATGGGGTTAACTGCACCTGCTGCCCTATCTCATTCGGCCACGGCGATGGCTTCGGCCGAAGCAAACTGCCTCTTAGAATGAGCGCCTATATTCTTTGATGTGAACCTGGACAAGGTTGGCACAGGAGGGGGTCCCATAGCGCGCTATATAAGGCCATAACAACAACATGCACTACATATAATGTTCCGACCCAATACCTAGTGCCCAGATAAAGACCTGATAAGGATAGTGAAGACCCATTGTTCTAAAGGTCTCCCCCTCTCCCCTTCCCCTTAGTTAAGCTTAACTGTAAACCCAAGACCTTAACTCGCTTGTTGCTATGGTGACGGCGCCTAAAGTTGAACAGAATCGTCTGGCGATAAGTGGTATCATACAGAGATATTTTTCCTGCCACATCCTACCTCCAACCTCCATCTGAATAACTAGAATCTGACTTCTAGACTTCTCTAAGAACATTTCAACAGTATGTCTAACAATCGTATAGGTT
>NC_134817.1:36607099-36644599 GCF_046742065.1 Oratosquilla oratoria | reverse complement strand
AACTAGACCCGTCACTTCTTTTTCCACCTTCATCAACTTGTCACAATGTACCAGCATATATATATATATATATGTATATATATATATTATAATGTAGTTTAGCCTTAATGATACATTGCAGGACCGTCCTATGCCCTTCGGGACGATACGGCCTCTGAACTTTAACACGGCTGCTTAATCCGGCTTGGTAAGTTGTATGTATGGTGAGAAGTGATGCATGTAAAAAAACTGTGTATGTTGGAATGGCTGTGGGTGTCAAGAAAGTCTGAAATCAGTGTAATCAGCTCGACCTTACTGATTAGGTGCTAGCATATATGTGCGACACTGAACTACCGCCCCTCTGATGCTCGCCGTTGCGGAGAAGGGTTGGAAAGCCATGAAAGTGCTTTGTACTTACCAGAGATCGAACCCGGACCTTCTGCATTACGAGGCAGGAACGTTACTCACTGCTCCACGTGGGTTTTATATATATATATATATATATATATATATAATATATATATATATATATATATATATATATATATATATAATGCAGAAACCACAGGGACATTAAAGTTCGGAATACTAAACGTCACGCGTTTTTTGTGGTATATATATATATATATATATATATAATATATGATTGTGTGTGTGTGTGTGTGTGTGTGTGTGTGTGTGTGTGTGTGTGTGTGTGTGTGTGCACGCGCGCGTGTATACACGTAACCACACGCGACTTAATATTTTTCGAAAACTTTACTCTAAGCCAACTTAGGCAGAGTGATTAAATTCAAATCAGTCAACGGACAGCAATCCAGCCTTGAGCGTTGGTCCTTGGAGGATTCCAGATCTCTCATATTAAGCCTCTCCGTCTTTCATTACCTCTTCCAGATCTGATGGATTGTCCAGAACCTTCCACACATACCACTCCTCCTCGCTTGGCCCTCTTCGTCCGTCTCTCAGTCTCCTTGATCGGGATTAATTGTAAAGTTCCCCCAAACCCAACTAATAAACTGTAGAGTCTTCACCCCAATTACATTCATTTGTACAATTTTTCCCCACACCGATCAAATGTAGAATCTCCACCCCAACTAACATAGGTTAGATTAGGATAGGGTAGGTTAGGTTAGGTTAGATAGCTCAGGTCATGTTAGGTTAGGTTAGATAGCTCAGGTCATGTTAGGTTAGGTTAGGTTATGTATCACGAGCCATGATCAACTATAGAATGTTCACCCAAGCAACACTCAATTATACACTCTTCACCCAAAGCACATGGTGTGTGTGTGTGTGTGTGTGTGTGTGTGTGTGTGTGTGTGTGTGTGTGTGTGTGTGTGTGTGTGTGTGTGTGTGTGTGTGTGTGTGTGCGAATTTTACAACTGACCCCTTAGTCGTTCTTCTACACCCTACAAACTGACCTGACTAATCTCTAATTCAAGAAGTCTTGGAAAAGTTAGTAACCACCATATGACAACAGGTAACGGGTTGGAGTGACTGCCGTAAAGGGAGTCACAGTATGTTTAGTTGCGCTTCTACACTCTACTAACTGACCTAATTCCTCTTTGATTCAAAAGGTCTTAGAAAAGTTACTGATAACCATATAACAACAGCTAGGTTGGAGTGACAACCATAAAATCTAACTTTTATCAGACTCAATGAAGTCAGGTATTGTCTCAATATCAACCTGTTTGGTGGAAATGAAGCGTTACTCTTCTCACTGCTACGGAATAAAATCGCCTGCCGACGGAAACTTTTAGAATATCAGCTGTTTTTTATTTACATATTTCAAAGAGTGGGTAAAAAGACCTCTAGAAAAAAAAATTGAGGAAAATTGTAACATTTTCAAACACATTCAGTTCTAAGTCCCCCCCCTCCCCTTTTCCCCTTCCTCCTCCCTTTCCTCCGTTCCCCGGGTTACCTCAATGAAATCTTTCGATGTTAAACGGAGATAACCGTGTAATATACTGTACACCATCGAACTACCAGGATCAAAGTGGTTATCTTGATCTTAATCTTTCCTCTCTCTCTCTTTCCCTCTTTCTCTCTCTCTCTTCTCTCTTCTTCCAATCGATTTATCTTGTCATCATCTGTCATTCTCGGGATTTTTATTACGGTCATATTTCAACGAGACGTCTTCGCCTCTGATCTCAATGCCATAGAAAATCGCCAAACATCAAACTCTCTTAATTGAATAGAAATACCATCCTGACCACTTCTACCACCACCACGAGTACCGCCATTACCACCACAGCTACAATAGCAATAACACAAAGAACAACAATAACAACATTGCTATCATTATTATCATCATAACTAGCAATAGACGGTTCTCTAGTGCCCCAGTGTCTCGCAGCCTCACAATAATGGTCACAATCATTACTTACAGTAGATCCTCCCCAAGCCAAGAAAAAAGTCAACATCCAAAAAATTCCATTTCCCAAGTCCATAAATGTCTTATCCCTATTCTGTGTAATAACCTTATATAAAAGTCCAACCACATCTTCTGACTAACTTCTTTTTTCCACGTTGAGGCTTTGGAACTCCTTCTCCCTCATTTTTTTTCTGCTGCTGCTGCTCTTTTGAAAATGGGATTTTCCAAACGCCTCACATTCATCGACACTTGATTTCAAATCGGTACGTTCTTCGAATTTCTTCAATGATTATTTTAATTTTCTTTCTTTGACACTTTCTGACATATGTAAGTAAATCACACACACACACACACACACACACACACACACACACACACACACACACACACACACACACACACACACACACGCACATACACACACGCACATACACACACACACACACACACACACACACACACACACACACACACACACACACCAGGATCATTAGCTTGGTGCTGATCCTGTGGTAAAGATATATTTTCTTTCCGCTTGTCTTAATCATGACAACCCTATTTTCTTGAAAAATCTTTCTTCCCGACCTCCCTCCACCTCACACTCACCCTCTTCCTATCTCTCTTCTTCCTCTTCCTCAACCAACTTTTCTTCTTTCTATCCTCTTCCTCCTCCTCCTCTTCCTACCTCTATTCTTCCTCTTCCCCCTCCTCCTCCTACCTCTCTTCCTCCTCCTCCTCCTACCACTATTCTTCTTCTTCCTACCTTTCTGCCCCTCTTCTTCCTCCTCTGCCTCCTACCTCTCCAACCCTCTTCTTCTTATTATTCTTCTTCCTCCTGCTTCTCTATCCCTCTTCTTCCTCTTACGTCGCTACCCGTCTTCTTCTTCTTCTTCTTCTTCTTCTTCCTTCTCCTCCTACTTCTCTATCCCTCTTCTTCCTCTTACATCTCTACCCTTCTTCTTCTCCTTCTTCTTCTTCTTCTTCTTCTTCTTCTTCTTCTTCTTCTTCTTCTTCTTCTTCTTCTTCTTCTTCTTCTTCTTCTTCTTCTTCTTCCTCCTCCTCCTTCCACTACCCAATTTTTTTCTCTACTTCGGTGCCCATTACTGCATGCATGTGCTTAGTCTTGGTGTCCACTTGCCAAGCGTAGTGAGGGCAAATTTGGTCAACCAACTCGTTCTTCTTGCATGTCTGCCTCTGTGTACCTGTCTTTGACGCGCCCGTCACTCACTCGAGTGCCTTGTACACTTTTAGCAACTAGTGGCCAGTACATGCGCAATATTGGGGACATTTGAAACTGCCCTTTGGTATACCAGAACCATGGAGGAGGAGGAAGAGGAGGAGGAGGAGGAGGAGGAGGAGGAGAGGAGGAGGAGAAGGAGGAGGAAGAGGAGGAGGAGAGGAGGAGGAGGAAAGAAGAATAAGAAGAAGAAGAAGAAGAAGAAGAAAGGAAGAAGAGGAAGAAGAAGAAGAGGAAGAAGAAGAAGAAGAAGGAGGAAAAGAAGAGGGTAAAGAAGAAAAAGAAAAGAAGAAGTTCTATATATAAATCCTTATACAATAGAAAGGATTTTTTTTATCAACAAAACTGTACCACAGCAGCAGCAATCAGAATACATCACGGTTCGGATTCGAGTGGCAACAAGAGTGTTTCTGATAGGCCCTTCCACGGCCCCAAATGATCCCTCTCCTCACTGAGGGCCACCAAATGGCCCCTTTCCTCACTGACGGGGCCAAATGCCCCCCTCCTAACTGGGGCCCTCAAATGGCCCCTTTGCACACTGACGGGGCCAAATGTCCCCCCTCCTAACTGGGGCCCTCAAATGGCCCCTTTCCTCACTGACGGGGCCAAATGCCCCCCCTCCTAATTGGGGCCCTCACTGACGGGGCCAAATGCCCCCCCCTCCTAATTGGGGCCCTCAAATGGGCCCTTTCTTCACTGACGGGGCCAAATGGCCCCCCTCCTAACTGGGGCCCTCAAATGGCCCCTTTCCTCACTGAAGGCCCTAGATGACCCCTATCCTCATTGAGGGGCCCGAATAGCCCCTTTCATCACTGAGGATCCCAAATGGCCCCTTTTATCACTGAGCCCCCCCCCCTCCCTTTCCTGAATAAGGACCCTAAACGGCCCCTTTTCCTTCTGAGGGCCCAAAATGGCCCCTTCCTTCATTGAGGCCTTATTGAAAGGCCCCCCACCGTACATGTCGATGGAGGCTCCGCCTTGGTTAAACTTGTCTTCATTGGTGCGTTTGTTTAGTTTGCGCATTCTTCCGTTTCTCGGTCTTCAAGATGTCTCCCTGTCTTTCACTTTAAAAGAATTTTCTAAAAGAAAAGAAAAGAAAAACTCTTTAACGGTTTCTTCACTTTGTTGGAGGTCAAGTGTTTGTTTGGCCGAGGTCATAAACGCTCTGCAAGTTGGATAAAAGAATATTAAATGACCTTTTGTTACTGACGCACATCATAGAAAGGAATTTATTTTTCTTCTTGTATTTAGAAAATCTAGACACGGCGTTTGTTTCCACGTGGTCTTTCGGCACGAATATTTCACAACCAATGTGAAAAAATAGAGAGAGAGAGAGAGAGAGAGAGAGAGAGAGAGAGAGAGAGAGAGAGAGAGAGAGAGAGAGAGAGAGAGAGAGAGAGAGAGAGAGAGAGCGGGGGGAGAGAGAATGGGAGAGAGACAGACAGAGAGAGGATAGAGAGAGAGCGAGAGAGGAGGAGAGAGAGAGATGGAGAGAAAAGGAGAGAGATCGCGAATACTGTTACCCTCTCCACTGTTAATCAGCATTGTTGTTGGGCGTCAGCTCCTCTACCTTCCGTTAAAGGCGCCACTGTCCCCCCCGGACGTCTCATTAGCATCTTGCTCACATGATGCAGCAATCATCCTGGACAAATGCCCCCGTGGCATAAACTCCGGGGACACGGGGACCTGCCCAGAGGGAGACCCCAGCTTCGCTTCCCGGATGTGGCTGAGGTCAGAGATCTCCCCCCCTGACACCTTCCGGGCGTGTGTAGCTGGAGGCAGAGTCTCCACGTCGTCGACAGGTGCCTGCGGGTCCGGAGGTGTGGCATTCTTTATGAGCTGACTTGCAAGTGTTTCCTCAAACAAACACCTTCACCTGCTTAAGTGTCCAGATTTTTTTCTTTTTTTTTTACTGTTTACTTTTTTGTGACCACTGCTGACCTCTGCAAAATGTCCTGCGTATGGTAATGGTGATACGCGATTTTATTCTGGCTCTCTTCAGGAATTTCACCCTATTAACTGAGTAATACGCCAACGGCCATATTCTTCCTACCGGTACTTCTTGATTACACTTCCTTCCTGGCAGCTTTCTCCCGTCGCATTGTGATTGTCTTAGCTTGTCTTAGCTTGGCTTTTACAATATTCCTATCTTTCACTATTACGCTGGTGTCGTCATCACAAGCATGGTAGCTTCGCATTCGCTTAGTTGTGGGTTCGAATCCCGCACTCCTCTCTGATTCCCAGCTGTGACTGTTCCCTGGTCCAACAGTCACCAAAGCGCATGTACATAGGGCAAAGGTGACGGCTTCGGCCGAAGCTATTCAGTGACTCCAGGCGAAGGCTCCTTCCCACTATCAATATGCTTAGAAAATACACAATATTCATTGACATTTTCTATCTCGTGTCAATATTTTTCTTTTGTTCTTGCTGCCGCCAGGCGATTTTATTCATCGTCACATGACCACTTCGAGAGTAATGGGGCCAAAGAAACGTACGCACGTGTACATATATGTACATACGACCGTTTACATGAATTTCGAGACTGAGTCATTTACCCCAAAAACAGCGGACACTAACCATCTGTGTGTATGTGTGTGTGTGTGTGTGTGTGTGTGCGTGTGTGTACGTGTGCAAGCATGCATGTGGATGTGTATGTATATATATATATATATATATATATATATATACATATATCATTTACTGTATATATATTTCGAACGCCACCGGATCGATCTCTTTAGATCCCATTTTCTTTGATCACTCATGTTGTCCCCATCATAGTCAATATTCGCTTTCGTCTTTTGTAAAAGAAAGCTGAAACATCTGTGCGTTCCCGCAATGTTTGCTCTCTTCGGCTTCACAGACCAAGAACGGGACTCGTCGTTTGTCTTCTTCCCTTTTCTATCGCCACTAAGCAGTAAATCTCCTTCCCTTCCCACGAGCACAGTCCCTAACCTCTCACCCGAAGTTCTGTGCGTACACGCTACAGGTTCCCTAAGTAAATGGCAGTTTTTCTTTTTGTGATGTTTCGGTTTAACGTCGCAAACTTCCCTTATAAGGAGGCTAGGACGGTGCCCCTTACAGAGGACTTTGTAGTGTGAAGTTTAATGACCCATGGACTTGGTCCAACTCGCTGGTGGTACCTTGACCTCCGTCACAGGAAGCGACGCTCTGAGGCGGAAGAATTCCACGGTTGCTTCAAGAATATGTTTTTTCCTATTATCGGTTATCTCCTGCTAGGTATCCAGGACAGACATTTCAGGTTGTGAAAAACTGATAAACTGCATCAAATATTGTATTCATTTGTATTTATTTCTTCTCTTCATTTGTTTTCTATATGGCAACACTAAATAATAATAGTGACAAGAGATTTACATATATATATATATATATATATATATATATATATATATATATATATATATATATATATATATATATGCAATAAAAACACTAGGAGCGTGTGTTCACAAATGCGTAAGTAACCACTAGGAAAAGTAAACTAACGAAGCAGAGCGCTTTCGTATAATTACATCTTCAGTGCAGATACAAAGAAGGAATTATAAAATGAAGAAACAAGGTACAGAATATATGACATAGTAAAGAGGGCATTCGGAGAGGTAGTGGAAGAAGTACACGTGACGGACGTTTGAACCGTCCTGGTAACCAACAAGTAAAGAGGCGTAAAGAGGTCTGTTTTTTCTTCGATGTTCCTCATGGCCCTACGGATTTGCAGCCCAGAGTACATCGATGATGAAATAAGATGTATTTACGACATTGGTACTAAGCTACAATACCCCACACATGTTCTTGACACAGCTTACAATCGTGCTAAAAGGACATTTTATAACCTTAGGTCAACTCAAACTTTCAATATGAATAACTTCCAAATTCTACCATACCAAGAGAACCTGCAAAATATTCCAAATATATTACGTAAATTTAACATTAATGTAGTTTTTAACAATAAGAACATTGTAAGACAATTGCTCATAAATAATTCTGTCAATAGTGATAAAGAGTGTGTGTACAAAATACCTTGTAAATCATGTAATCAGTTTTATGTTGGTCAGACTGCTAAAACACTCAAAACACGAATCAATCAACACAAGAAATACGTTAGAGAGGGAAACCAATCTAGCGGTATATTCAACCACATGAACCATTTTAACCACCCAGTTGACTGGGATAACGCTAGTCATCACATACAACAACAACATAACAGAAATTTAATTGAATACAGTTTGATCAAATCTAGTAAGGGGATAAATGTTAATCTTCATCAAGGTTTGTACAAATTAGATAGTTATATTTCTCATGAAATTTCAAAATTATTTATATTATAATATAAATTATGAGCAGTTGTCCCATACTTGTTGGTTACCAGGACGGTTCAAACGTCCGTCACGTGTACTTCTCCCACTACCTCTTCGAATGCCCTCTTTACTATGTCATATATTCTGTACCTTGTTTCTTCGTTTTATGATTTCTTCTTTGTATCTGCACTGAAGATGTAATTATACGAAAGCGCTCTGCTTCGTTAGTTTTCTTTTCTTAGTGGTTACTTACGCATATATATATATATATATATATATATATATATATATATATATGTGTGTGTGTGTGTGTGTGTGTGTACAGTATACATGCATGTATATGTATATACACACATATATATATATATATATATATATACATGCATGTATGTATATATGTATACATAAACTATAATAATATAAGTTTATACTTATGTATACTACCTCACCCTCAAGAGTCCACTACAAGGCGAGTCTCTTCCCTGTTGAACTACATATCCTTTGTAGTTCAAAGCGGTGACCTTATATGGCTTGTTAAACCCCAATGTATGACAAGAGCATGTGTGCTTGGATTGTAGGAGTGTATTGACACGGCACTGCTTGTCCGGTTTGGTTCCATTTAAATGCTTCACAAATGGACATTTCCCAAACAGATGCTCACCAAAGCTAACCTAACCTTGCGTAACGTAACCTAACATAACGTGACCTAACCTAACCTTGCGTAACGTAACCTAACCTAACATAACGTGACCTAACCTAACGTGACTTAACCTAGCCTACCGTAACCTAAGCTTACGTAACCTACCCTAACGTGACCTAACCTAACGTAACCTAACCTTGCGTAACCTCATGTAGCCTAACCTAACCTTACGGACCCTAAGCTTACGTAACCTAACTTTAATCGTAAAATTTGTTTTTTAGCACAATTTCTTTCTAAAAGCGTCCAAATGGGAAGTGCCCATCTGTGACAACAACACCGTTTGTGCCAGTGACTCGACTGAAGAGTTCTACTGGTCTCATTCATCTAGAATGTGGGGACTCGACAGTTCCCAAATCTAGATCATTCCTGAAACGCCTTTGGGTATTTTGGTGCATCTTGAACTCTTTCATCCGAATATTGGAAGTTTCTGAATTTCAGAAATTCTCAATAATAGAGGAAGAAGAAGATAGAGAAGGAACTCTCACAATCTTGGTTACGATTACCAAGAATTTCTTTTATTTCTATACAAACGACATCTTACGTGTGTGTGTGTGTGTGTGTGTGTGTGTGTGTGTGTGTGTGTGTGTGTGTGTGTGTGTGTGTGTGTGTGTGTGAGTGTGTGTGTGTGTGCGCGCGTGTAAAGATTATCTTTCCAACTGTACAGTATAAAGTAAATTCAATTCTCATGAATAGAATTGAGTCCCGCATGCAAATATACAATTTATTTTGTTTATTCGCATTCTTGGAAAGATAGAGAGGAGAGAGAGAGAAGGAGAGAGAGAGAGAGAGAGAGAGAGAGAGAGAGAGAGAGAGAGAGAGAGAGAGAGAGAGAGAGAGAGAGAGAAGGAGAAAGGGACAGAGAGAGAGAGGAAGGAGAGAGAGAGAGAGAACACGGCACATCTCTTAACAATCCAGTAAAACGAGATCGTTAAGGGTATACCAGGGTCGTTAAGGGTCATAAGAACGAAGGGAGTGCTGCGACCTTCGACCTTCTGGCCGTCCGAGGCGCGGGAACGAACAGGAGACACTCGAGGACCAAGAGAAGCTCGACTGACCCTGTCCGGTTTCTGACCTATTCTGACCTAACCTCATTTGTGACTTCGACTTTTCCTTCTTCTTCTTTTTTCTTCCTCTTCTCCCTCTTCTTCCACTTCTTCCTCTTCTTTTTCCTCTTCTCCTCCTTATTTTTATTGTCATTATACTCATTATCATCATTATTACTGTCAGTTACTATTGCTATTATTTCATTCATGTATCTATGTTTTATTCTTATAAATTTCATTAGTATTATTACGATTACTAATGTTATCATGCTATAATCCTTATCTGTTAATACATACATATATATATATATATTATATATATACATATATATATATATTATATATATACATATAATATATATACATATATATAAATTTTCCTGGCTAAAGGTGGAGCTGTTCCTTCCTCTGGGTCACAGGAACACTATTGTCAGGAGGAGGTTCTGATGAATCGCCTCCCGCCGCCGCCGCCGCAGGCAATGGGTCCGGATCCGAGGCTCCTCAGGTACTTGGGTTCGCCTTATCTGCGTCTTATCTAATAATTTATTTGTTTGTTTGCTCGTTAGTCGTATATTTTCTAATTTACCAATTTATTTTTATATCTATTTTAGTGAACGTATTTATGAATTAATCTATTTTTCAACACGCATATATACATATATATATAGATATATATATATATTTTAATATATATATATATATACACATATATATGCACACACATATATTTGTTTACTTTTCTGATAATTCATTTATCTTGTACGTGCAAGGAATTAAATAATAAAAAAAAACGCCATTGTGTTACATCTTCCGCATGGCTCGGAATCTCGAAGCCTTTCCGTTCTCCCTTTTCTTTCGAACTCTCCGTTGTCCTCTTCCTTATCTCCATCTCTCTGTCCCATCACTCCTCCGCCATCTCCAGTTTCATCTCCTCGTCCAGCTTTCACACTGGCACGTAGGTGTGGCACTAAGATCTCTAAAACTATGTAAAGATTTCCTTCATTTTCTTGAAACCAAAATCCCGGCTGGACCCGTGGGCTTCGACCCTTGGTGGGTCGATTGACCTTCTAGGGACCGCAGAGGTCCGCAAATCAAAAGCTAGAGGCGTTTCGTGGATGCCTGAGGGTTCTCCTCAGTGTCGAAGTGGTCTCAAGAAGAATAAAGAAAATCGAAAAAAGTAAGAGGGTTCCTTGCTTGTAGACAACGAAAACACCTTTCCTCCTCTTCTTCGTCCTCCATATATTCTACTCCCTTCACTCTCCTCAGTTCTTCCCTTCCCTCCACATTTCCTCACTCCACCAACCCTCCACATCCCTTTCCCACTCCCTCCTCTCTCCCACTCCCTCCCTCCTGCCCGTAGCGTATCCACTCGACCGAGGTACTCGAGATCTTCAGATAAGACAAGGTAGGAAGATGATGACAACGGTGGCTACAATTCTAGATGTGGTGATTCTGCGGGTCTCTGATGACAATGACTACGGTGATGCAAGTTGCACCAGCTCGTGATGAAGGTGTTTGGGGCTACACTGATTGCATAGGGCAACGGTGATGACCATAAGTGATGCGGACTGTGATGACAGGGTGGAGCTCGAGAAATGTGAGTTGTTGTGACATGGAACTTGTTAAATAGTGTTATGAGTGCAAAGACGATTGTGTTCCCTGCTGGCGTTGGGTATTTAGAATGTGATGAGAATATTATTGGTGATGAACACGTCGATGTGGTGATGGTTTTCGTACTGAAAGTTGATTTTGTCAGCTCTGATGATGGCGATATTCACTTGAATATCGCACACGGGACAAATATTCTAAACTTGATTCGGTATTGTATTCGAAGTTACAAAACTATTATTAGCATTACTATTATTATCAATATTGTTTTGTTATTACTCTTACCATTATTAATACAATTATCATTACTATTGTATCATTACAATCATTCTTCCTGTATTATCATTATCATAATTTTCATTATTATCATTTACCATCATTATCATTATCTTTATTACAGTCATAATTATCACTTATTTTGTCATTGTATCCTCACATACTATTACCATTATCATTATTATTTTTATCATTATTATTATTGCTGTTATTATTATTAATTATTATTAATTATTATTATCATTATTATCATTATTATTATTATTATTATTATTATTATCATCATTATTACTACTACTACTAGTAGTAGTAGCAGTAGTAGTAATATTCATAGAAATATGTTCATCAGGATACGTATATTGAACAAGATTAAATTAAGATGAAATCATAACGTAAATGATTAAGCAAATGGAAACTCGGTAATAAAAGCTTTTTAATATGACCATGTCTCATCACAACAGATGAATGGTAATTCATATATATATATATATATATATATATGTATATATATGTATATATATATATATATATATATATATATATATATATATATATATATATATATATATATATATATATATATACACATACATACAGTGTAAGCTTATCCATATGATCATGTCTCCTCACAAAAGTCTTTTTAACTCCTCTAAAAGTTTAGAAAATTGAAAATCTCGTAATATTGTACGAGCTCCTACTGCCGTCTTACCACAACGTGTTCAAATGAATTGTAATCATAAGCTGTTTAAAATGGTAAAACAAATTCTTACGTATTCAGACTGAACTAAATTATATGCATCTGTTTTCATTTACCTAATTGATTTCCTACCTAATATTTGATGAAGCGGCTCATATATATTAATATTATGTTTTTTCTTAAATCCATCGTAACATGTAATTTTCATCAATGTATATCCTCATGAAACTGTTTACATAATAATTCAGACACGATTCTCACAATGTAGCAGACTGTGTGTTCATATTATGAAAAAATCGTATATCATTCAATGTATACAAATATATATATATATATATATACAGACACATACGTACATATATACATCTACATACATACATTATATATATCTTTAATTTGCATCTACACATACTAACCCCTTCCGTAACGAGTAATAATCTTTCGTAGTCTCTCACTAAGCTATATCATTCTACATCCCATCTCAATCAAACCCCTTCCGTTCCACGCGGTACTTTTCCCTTTCACCCATTTACCGTTAAGCTATTTCATTCATTTCTGTGGCACACAACGCTCCTAGACGTTAGGGCCGCGTGACGTCACTGCCGAAATGACCTGCGCACGGGAAGACTAAATAAGCTTCATCTCGCGCATCAGACACCCCGCCGGGAACTCTCTTCCACAGCAACGTTGCAAAACGATAATCATACTTTACAGCCTCATTACAACACCACGCCGGTACTTTTTATCCTCTGATCTCAGACTCATGTATGTAAAGTTCTTACAACCCGTATAATCATCTGTGCTTGTATTTCTCATTTTCATGATTTATAAATACTTTGGTGCTCATTCAACCTTTGATGTACAAACGCAAGTAAATGCGGCCTCGAGATTTTTAAGGAGTTAATGAAGATTGCAATCTTATATGGTTCCTGATCTCTTTATGGTACGTCGAAGTCTGTCCGCTAGGTTTCATTTTCTTGGGGTATGCCTGATGATGTTTACAGTATGGTCTTGCAAATTTACATAATCTTAGAAGCCGCTCAGAGTATGCGAACGATAACATGCTTTCATCTTACGTCGAGTTACTGGTATATATGCAAAACCCTCCGTTATCTTAACTGCTCTGCTGCGTTTTACGGCATTGGTCGCTTATTATTGCTGTCGCCAGGCGATTTTGTTCAGCAAAGGGGAAACCCTCAATAGTAAAAAGGTTAAGTTATGTCAACAATGATCTGGAGTTTGAATTTGGCGAGTCTGTGACAGCAGATACTAATCTGCAGTCAAACCCAGTGATTGATAAATCAGATTTGCAAGTCATCAGACATTCAGATATCTAACGAGGCTTATAGACGATAAAATAAATAAATAAATAAGTAGACGGATGGACAAATGAATGAATAGATAAATAAATAAATGAATGTGTAAACAAATATTAGACGCGAGAATGCAACAGCGCTATTTGATTTTACATATATTTTGGATCGTTCTGACCACGGCAATCCGTGTCTGTCAACACACCTTATCGTCTCTCGTCGCATACTCGCTCCATTCACAACATGACCACCATTTCGAGGTATCAAATTGTTTAGTCTTTTCGCCCACACTTCATCAATTCATCACTTCTTATCGCCATCATATACCCCATTTATTACCCTATCCTTCTTGTCTCCCGCCCTCTTCCTGGAGTGACTGGGAGCCAGGAGGCTCAAACTTCATTTGCATATCTTCCTCCCCGTTACTGCTTCCCTCTTTTTTTTTTTATTTATTCTTTTTTTTATCAGGTTCCGGTCAACTTGATTTAATTGCATAGCATCACTTTATCATATACATATGATATACATACATACATTCATACACATACACACATATATATATATATATATATACATATATATATACATATATATATATATATATATATATATATATATATATATACACACGCATATACATACATCACTCTTACCTCCCTCGAATCCCTTTCATTCCTTATTACTTCTACTTATACGACTGTGTAAGTGTGTGATCTTGTCTATCCGTCAGTGTTAGGAGATTGCATCTGGGGCCATAAGTATCTGTCCTTTCCGCATGCATAGGCTACTTGAGGAAGAGAATACAAAGTAACAGGACACCTTGCAATGTCATCCTTGGGGGGTCAAGGTGGCAATTTATATGCAGAGTGGTTACCTTACACACGTTCTTGAGAAAGGGATGCTCTTGTTGTTGAGAGAGGTGCGACAAGGGGAGAAATGGACGTAATGCTGTATTCTGAAGACTTTTGTTTGATTCTTAGTTACTGCATCTCTAAAAGAACGGTTAGGCGAGAGAGAGAGAGAGAGAGAGAGAGAGAGAGAGAGAGAGAGAGAGAGAGAGAGAGAGAGAGAGAGAGAGAGAGAGAGAGAGAGAGAGAGAGAGAGAGAGAGAGGCCCATGGAAGGAATAAATAGACAGACAGTCAGAAAGATGACAGAGGGAGAGAGAGAGAGAGAGAGAGAGAGAGAGAGAGAGAGAGAGAGAGAGAGAGAGAGAGAGAGAGAGAGAGAGAGAGAGAGAGAGAGAGAGAGAGAGAGAGAGAGGGAAATCATGCCTCCTCTGTTTATAGTTAATCGACCCGGCCACGAATGAGGCATCCCAACAGGACGCCGAGCTAATTGGCCGCGGCCAAATGAGGCCCTGGCTTTATAGTTTCCGCCTAAATTCGAAGAGCCGCTTTTACACTTGGTGCCTGTGTGTCTGCTTGCTTCCCTGCTTGCTTGTTTGGTTCCTGCTTCGCAGGTTCTAGTGCTACAGACACAAATGCCCAAAGGACACATTTCCGTAGCGCTGGTAGCAAGGCTGGCGTGTCCGTTGTCGTCATTGTCACTTTCCTCCCACGGTCTCCGCTTCGTCTCTGTCCCGTTGCCTTGGGCAAGAAACGTGATGAAACGCAGCCGGCTGCGCGATAACTTCTTTAAGTTTTGTGACAAATTGCGTCCCTCGACTTCGGGCTGGCACGTTCGCCGCCCGAGGAGATCCTCGAGAGAATTTTCAAGAACCTTCCGGGGAAGTCGTGATTCGCCGATGAAGGTTCTGATGTCCGACAACCCACGTCCTTGCTCCTCCTTGTTCCTCTTGTAAAAGCCACTGGTCACCACATTAATTTTTATAAGTTTACCGTCCGGTGCGACTTGTGTGGTGAAAGACGACTTCGAGGGTGACCTGGAGGTCAAAGATGACGTCGAGGTTGTAAAATGATCTCGAGGCTCAGCAGGACTTCAAGGTCAAGGATGACCTCGAAGCTGAGAGGAATTTCGAGGTCGAGGATGACCTCGAGGTCGAGAAGGACTTCGAGGTCGAGGATGATCTTATGGTCGAGGATGATCTTATGGTCGAGAATGACCTTAAGGTCAAGGGCGACCTTAAGATGGAAGATGACCTTAAGGTTGAGGATGACCTTAAGGTCAAGGACGACCTTAAGGTTGAGGATAACCTTAAGGTCGAAGATGACCTTAAGGTCGAGGATGACCTCAATGTCGAGCTCAAGTCCATCTCGACTCCATTAACAATTGCTTTTGTAAAAAACCAGCATGATCTTCGACCACAACTATCATCACTTCCTCTAACATATTACGAGAAGAAAAGACGACAGGTAAAATACTCTTGACTATTGTCATTTCCTTGTTCTCAACATGTTCTCTTCACTTTGGACGTTTACGTTCCTCCTCGCTTGTAGTGACCTCTCCTCCTCCTCCTCCTCCTCCTCCTCCACCACCTACCTCGCCTTCCCCACCGCCTGTCTGTAACCCTTCACTCTTCCTTTCTTCTCCTAGTAATATCTTTCCCTTGTTATCTCTCCCTATCCCTCTCCCCTCTTCCTCCTCTCCTCTTCAACCTCCTTCACCACACCTTCTCCACCATTTCTCCTATCTCTTCCCTCTCCATCTCCTTTCTTTCAACGCCTCTCCCATCTCCTCCTCTCCTCCTCCACCTAATTCACAACGCCTTCTCCACCATTTCTCCTACCTCTTCCCTCTCCTCGTCTTCCTCTTCACCTCCTTTCTTCCAACACCTCTCCCATCTTCCTCTCCTTCTCCTCCTCCTCCACCTAACTCACTACACGTCCACCATCTCTCCTACCTCTTTCCTCTCTTCGTCTTCTTCTTTTCCTACTTTCTTGTAACCTTTTCCTCCTCCTACACCTACTTCACCACGCCTTCTCCATCATCTCTCCTATCTCTTCCCTCTCCTCGTCTTCCTCTCCACCTTCTTCCTTCCTATCTCCTCTTCCTCCTCCCCCCTTCACCTTCTTGGCGAACAATCTATTGTGTCATTTTTTAGGCTCTGCTTCTTCATGGCTAAGTTGCTCTTGATCAGGTAAGACAAATGCTTGGATTCCGTTCGCAGCGCATGAACAATCAGATTCCAAGGAGCAGATGTTGTGAATAAGAACGAAAAAGGAGAGAAAGTTAGTGAGATAGTCTAGTCATTTAGTCTAGTCTGACACACTATGCTTTAGAGACCTCCCCTAACTCGGCGGAGAACGTTAGGAGAATCCTGCTCACACTAGCGGTTTGAACAGCGCAGAAACCGCCGCGGTATGGCATAGTCAAAGAAAAACTGCGCGGTTGTATGTGAACACCTCCACTGACTTATACTGTCATTGGACCGTCGCGGTTCAAATCACCAGTGTAAACATGGTCTAACGCCAATAGTGCGTTTTCTTCTATCCACACAAGTATTTGGTATAAAGGTAATAGATTGTATTTGTTTGTGTGTGTTTTGTCTGTTTAAGGCATCAGACGAGCCTGACAGGGTGCAAACGTACGCTGACTTACACATGAAGCCTTACCACTTTTCGAGCCTTCCCTCGGGATTCAAACTCGCGTAGGATGCGAGAACGCGACCCCTGAGCCACCCGGGGTTCCTTCGAGGCGAGGGATACAGATAGGATCTGTGCAGTAACCAGAGGAGTTTTGATCAGGATTGACACAAGATTTAGATCCCCGGCGAGATAGCTGGGGACAGCCTCCAGCTCGATGCCCGAGTAATCAGCGGCAATTTGTTATGACGAAGGAAGCGACGGGTCCTCTCCGGCAGGAGGCGAGTCGTTCTCGCTGGGGAGTCGTTAATTATCAAGCCCAAGAAGACTTGGGTCGTCAGTGGCCCCTGTCGAGGAGGTTCTGGGTCCGTGGTTGACAAATGGACGGGCATTTGCAACAGCGAGCCTCAAGAATGATGTCATGGGTCATGTGGACGTGGGCGTAAGAGAGTCTGTGCAATATCATCTCAATGCACAATTTAGACTTAAGAAAGAAATGGACAAAAATCTGATTACTAATAGGGTGGTCAACGAATGGAATAGACTTGGTAGCCATGTAGTGAGTACTGAAACTATCGGTTGTTTTAAGAAACGGTTAGACAACTTTATGGATGGGGATGACAGGTGGTAATGAACATGGCGGAAGTGCCTAGTGTAGGCCTTATGGTCTCTTGCAGTCTCCTTCATTCTTATGTTCTTATCTCTGCGTAAGAGTTCGAAGGTCTTTCAGTATTGGAGAAGGGTAAGGAGCTTACGTCAGGAGATGCTGAGTAACTGCGGTCGAAGCCGTCACCTTTGCCCTGTTATGCTCTCTAAGGACTATTCGGGCAGGTCACTGCTGGGAATCGGAGAGAAGTGCAGGATTCGAACCCATAATCAAAATAATGCGAAACCTGCACGCTTCCGATTATGCCATCAGCGATATCAATCCAAGAACATTTATATCTTAAATGTATGGTGGTTACCACTGGACGATAAGGGACTGTGAGAATGAATTATCTAACTCGGGACATTATTATTATTATTATTATTATTATTATTATTATTATTATTCTTTTTTTGGCTACCAAGGACAGTGCCCCCAAGGTATTAATAAAATCACCTGGCGGCAACAAGGCAAAAGTAAAAGTATCACCAGGTATGGAATGGGCTAATCCAGATATTGTAACCTCTTCGTTATAAGATATGAATAACATCGACTGGCGGCAGCGAGAGCTTAAGAACACGTACCTCCCACTACGAAAGAATTTAACGAAAGTGACGCAGTCAGGTTAACTCTGCTCTCAGATTCTAATCCTTATCGCCGTGATAACTGATAAATAATTCATCAGTATTCGGGCGCGGGGCACTAAATGCCAAAATACTAATGGAGTTTGGCAAGGCCACACCAAGAGAGGGCGAATATAAATGCACACGACGTAGCTGTTAAGAACTACTTACGAGATTGCTCCGAGCTGCTGGTGGTTCATCATGACCTATAATCAGCTTAAGTTATGATAATTAAAACGAAGATAAGAATGATGATTGTTACGATCGCGAGCAGCCCACCCTGGCGTTTCTGGGTAATTCCCACGCCATCAGGAAAATCACCCTCATCTTCATTACGGATGCCATTGTAAACACCATCATCACCGCCAGTTCTCGTCATAACGCCAATACACAAGAGGATCTACCATCATCACTATCATCATCATCATCACCAACAACACCAACACCACTACTATTACCTCTGGCTCAACCACTACCATCATCGGTATTACCAACATTACCTCCAACAGCACCTCCGCATCCGTCATGACTACCACAACGGCTACTAAATTAATCTCAAATATCATCATAGCCATGGCCACAACCACTACTACTACCACCACCATAACCACCATACCACAACAACTACCACTACCACCACCATAATCACCATACCACAACAACTACCACTACCACAACCATCATACCACAACAACTACCACTGCTACCACCACAACCACCATACCACAACAAATACCACTACAATCGCCAACCACCACTACCACCACCACGTTCACCACGCCCATCACGGCGAGCACCCGATTTATTGACATCAATAATGGTTTCACAAACTTCTTGGTGACCGCAGTCATCAATCAATTAGACGAACTTTGCGAGCAGTTACCTCCCGATCGACACTCCATGGAGAGCCTTTGGTACGCCACTCCATACGCGATCACATAAAAAAAAAAAAAAAAAAAAAAAAAAAAAAAAAAAAAAAAACTGGCTCTGTGGGTACCAAGAGGTCGCCACTGTGACGAATAAAATCGCCTGTGGAAAGCTAGAATTAAAGGAAAAGTGCCACCCATTTCAGAAGGAATTTAAGTCTACGACAGTCGCGGTAGTATATTACAAGTACATTCGATCTCTAACTACCATGGAAATAAAGCCAATTAATTGTCAACTTAAAAATAGACAAACAATAAGGATGAGTAACTGAAGTGAACCTCAAGGGTAAGCGTCGGAGAGAATCTGCTCCCTATGTGTCTTTATTCTATATGAAAAAAGGGGGGAGAAAAATAGTAGGAGTCTTCAGAAGCTATCGAACACGAATATGTTAATCCCCTAGACTCAACTTATCATTTATCAATTCCTACTATTTTTCTCCTATTTTTTCACACACAATAAGAAAACATGTCTAATCACCTATTCTCCTCTCTTTTACTTATCCTCATATTTTCTTTTACTTCTTCTTCCTCCTCCTCCTCCTTCTCTCCCCCTTCTCCTCCTCTCCCCTCCTCTCCCCCTTCTTCTCCTCCTCCTCCTCCTCCTCTCCCCTCCTCCTCCTCCTCTCCCCTCCTCCTCCTCCTCCTCCTCTCCCCTCCTCCTCCTCCTCCTCCTCCTCCTCTCCCCCTTCTCCCCCTCCTCCTCTCTTTCTTCCTAGCCAGTGACACAGAAACAGATGCACACAAGACCTCAGTCTTCTTTTTCCTGAAGAGGTCTAAAGAAGTGTTTGAGGATCGTAGCCGATTAATGTGGCTTCAGTTACCACTGTATTATAAAACAAAAAAACCGAATCAGTAATAGCGAGACCAACAACGACGAGAAAAAAAAACCAAGTCGCACGAAGATTGAAGAGAATCTTGGCGTCAAACATGAAAAATGAAAATATGCGAATGAAAGAGAAGGAAAGAAATAAAGGGGACAAGATGTCAGAGCCGATAATTAGGAGGAAATTAAAAAGAAGACAAATGGAACACAGATGAGAAAGAGGGGGGAAGAGAACTTTGAAGATAAAGAACCAATTGTTATACAAAGGAATGTACAATAATGATACCTCACACACACACACACACACACACACACACACACACACACACACACACACACACACACACACACACACACACACACACACACATACACACACACACACACACACACACACACTCAATAGGACTGATCATGTGTCCAACACGTGATTCAAGACAATGGTGAATCACAAATACACACACACACACACACACACACACACACAAACACACGCACACATACACACACACGCACACAGAATATTAATTACTCTCCCGTTTACGTGCTTGTACATAAAATTGTGTACCGATTGTACAGATTACACATATGGTGTTTACTATCCCTGATTATCTCTGTGAAATTGCAGGTTAGTTACACCCTGTCATAGGGTGCCGTGGAGAACTCCCGTCCCTTTAAGGGGTGGGGGATGGGGGGAACTTTAGGGGAATCCCCTGAGGGGAGTGGGGGTGGGCAGGGCGTATGTGGGGCTTGAGAGCTGTTCTCTTTTGTATCCTTCGGCGGATATACAGAAAGCGTTAGTGTAAAGAAAGTGTGTGATTATAGCAGAAAGGTGTTGGGTTGTGTGTGTGTGTGTGTGTGTGTGTGTGTGTGTGTGTGTGTGTGTGTGTGTGTGTGTGTGTGTGTGTGTGTGTGTGTGTGTGTGTGTGTGTGTATGTGTGATTCACCATGGTCTTGGAATACGTGTTGGACTCGTGATTGACAGCTATTTCCCTCCCGGAAGAGAGCTCAGAGTTCATATATTGCCGGTCTATGGGTAATGCTGTGACCTTGCATGCATACACACACCCCACTTCCCGCCCACGAGAGTTGGAGTAACAACTCGCAGTGCAGCGATGCTGAAATTATTTCAGACCTGGGTGGGATTCGAACCGGACCTCCGTAGTGGCAGCCGGGAACTCTAACCACACACACACACAACTCCTTGCCCACCAGAGTTGGAGAGCCGCATCGCAGTGCAGCAATGTTGAAATTTTCAGCCCTGGGCGGGACTCGAACTCGAAACACTGAATGAGCGGCCGTGTGTGTGTGTGTGTGTGTGTGTGTGTGTGTGTGTGTGTGTGTGTGTGTGTGTGTGTGTGTGTGTGTGTGTGTGTGTGTGTAAGGCATCAGGCATACCCGACCGGGTTCAAACATACACAGCAAGTACATATGACACACAGCAAGCAATACTCCTTTTTGTATCCATCCCGGGGATTTGACCTTAGGTCACTCACGCATGGAGCGAGAACGCTCTCCCTGAGCCATCCAGATCTCCTGGGAACTCAACTACAGAAGTCAAATACACTCGAACAAGGGAATATACTTGCCAAAGTTATAAACTGGCTATAGGACACGGCTGTCGCGCGTGTTTGCAACAAGAAAGACTAGATTTCGTATCCAGGTGTATAGCAAATAAAAAAAACATCAAGAAGACCAAGTTAAGATACATGAACATCCAAAAGAGGAAGACAAAGGAGACGCGGACACGTTGGGAAAAGAATAAGTTACAAGACAATGGAAATACAAAAAAAAAAAGGTCAAAGAGAAATGAACAAAGAACAAGAAGAACATCAATATCAATATAAAAAGAACTCGTTCAGGGAAAGATCACCTGTAGTGACACTTGGCTTCGTGTTGCATAATGTGAAACAATAGTTTTACAAGAATACAAGATATTGCAAACCTGGCGTGTGTGTGTGTGTGTGTGTGTGTGTGTGTGCATGTGCGTGTGTGTGTGTGTGTGTGTGTGCATGTGTGTGTGCATGTGTGTGTGCATGTGTGTGTGTGTGTGTGCGTGTGTGTGTGTGTGTGTGTTAAGTTACAAGACAATGGAAACAAAAAGAAAAGGTCAAAGAGAAATGAACAAAGAACAAGAAGAACATCAATATCAATATATAAAGAACTTGTTCAGGGAAATATCACCTGTAGTGACACTTGGCTTCGTGTTGCATAATGCGAAACAATAGTATTACAAGAAAATAAGATATTGCATACCTGGTGTGTGTGTGTGTGTGTGTGTGTGTGTGTGTGTGTGTGTGTGTGTGTGTGTGTGTGTGTGTGTGTGTGTGTGTTCGCGCGTGTTAAGTAGTGTGGTGAGGTAGACACAGAGAACTGTTGGAGTTTTGTTTCTGACTTTTCGTCCTCGTCTGTACTTCTTCGCACACTCAGTAGACGTCCTGGTAAGGACAAAACGTCAGTAATAAACTCCAACATTTCTCTGTGCAGACTACTGTATACCTCACTCCCCTACTGAAAATTATATGGCAAAGTCAAAAATTGGTGCGAGGATCAGGGCCAGGAACAGAGGCGAAAGAGGGGAAAAAGAGACAAGGTAGTTGGAAACAAAAAATTGAAAGGTATTTTTAAACCAAGGAACCATTTTGGTGAATAAAACTGGAGCTGGGATTTAAAACATAAAAACCTGGTGAGAGATGTGGCCAGTCCTTTCCTTTTCCATCAAATCCTCGCAAGAGAACACAGAACACAGGCCACTGTACGCTCCTCACCTGAAAAGGAGAAAAAGATCATATATTACCATCATTTTCTAATGACTAAACGACCATAAAACATGTTGTACAGCCTTTCTGTGTAACAGAGTATCTATCAAAAATAAAAACCTCCTGGTCACGTGGTACATACCCATCAATGTTGTGAGGAAGTGTCCCTCTCTACACCTCCCACCCCCACCCTCACCCCCTCAGACTCTTGTAGTCTCCTTAGAAGGTACACCTTAACCCATTCAACTCCGATGACAAGATGTCTTGTCATTTGGTCAAATAAAACAAAAAATCATAAAACACCAAAATGTTTGATCAAACACCAGAAATATATGACGTCAGTCCTCACTTCGCTGCGAGCGAAGCGAGGATTGACGTCATATTTTTCTGGTGTTTGATCAAACATTTTGGTGTTTTATGATTTTTTGTTTTATTTGACCAAATGACAAGACATCTTGTCATCGGAGTTGAATGGGTTAATTGAAGAACTTAGGTCATGTCGGGTCCTCTTCGTGTAGTCTGTCAGTGAAACAACCATTCAAGTCCCCACACACAGCGTACCTGATTAAAATCGTCTGCCGATAAGAGACATGAAATAGTCCCAATGTAACACAGACACAAGTGGGATACCTAAGATATCCTTCGCCCCTTTCTACTGAATAAAATCGTCTGGTGCCAAATTAAATTATATAAAGGCCCAACATGTCCACAGGTCAGTTAAGTGAACACACGATCTCACATTATTTTAAAACATTGATACATTAAATCATACTTTTTATATAAAAAAATCTCCTTTCCCAGAAAGACTCGATAAATTTCAAACACATACATGCACATGTACGAACGTGTGTATACATTAACAAATATATGCATGTAAGTATATTTACACAAACAGAAACACAAACACACACACACACACACACACACATACACACACACACAAACGCACGCACATAGAACAATAGTACATACATCAACTTCATTGCGTCACCCAGTCACGTATACTAGACTTAAATCACTTCTAGAATCGCGTCACGTCTAGATTCCCTTCACTCCTAGAAACACATCACGTCCGCAGGGGCAGAATCCTGACGCCTGAAGCTTGGTAACCGCCCCCTCCCCCACCCACACACAACCCGCTTTCCTTGACTTCCACTTGAGGTAAAATTTCCTCACTAATGTCGTTGAAAGATTAGACCGTTTACTTTATTTTTCATGTTCTCTCATGCTCATTTGTTCAATGTCCTAAAAATATCACACACACACACACACACACACACACACACACACACACACACACACACACAAGACGCTATATATGTGTGTGTGTGTGTGTGTGTGTGTGTGTGTGTGTGTGTGTGTTGAGACATTCTAGCAAGTTGAAGTGGGTGGGAAAAGGAAAGACTGGAGTCTTAATCCGAGTTTTATTCTTTACAAATGTTGCCAGGCGATTTCATTCATCCAAAGTGGGTCACGACAGACCGTGACCCCTTCAGCTGATTAGAATCGTCTAATGTCATACAGAGCAAAGGATGCACTGGATGGCATCGGATGGAAAGGGTGACGCTGGAGATGGATGACTCAGACGCAAATGGATGGCACTCTCCTCGTACTGGCGATGCTCCCTCCCTCCCCCTGAACTCATCCGAGAATTAATAAAATCACTCAACGACGTTCAGAGTAAAAGGGAAAATACCACCAGGTACGGAAGGGGGTAACCTTCGCTACTGAGAAATTCTAAGGAGATTAATAAAATCATCTGGCGGCAGTCAGAATAAAAGTACAAGTCTCACAACACAAAGTCTTCCCTCGGGACTTTGTCAAACCTTTCCCAAAACAAACAAACAAACAAACAAACAAATACATCTTTAAAAAATTGATGTGATCACGGCCAAAAAGCTTTTTTACATTCATGGGACAAATATACTCATCCCACGGATCCATCAAACAATGAATGAGATGCGAGCAATAGTTCAACCCTCCATCACTTTCTGGACTTGGAGAAGGTTTGCAACTCTGTCCATGACGTCACGTCGACGCTTGCGTGGGGGAAATGGAGCGAAGTCGGGAGAACCCTGCGTCCGTTTGTGTGCAGGTCTCGAGTGCAAACGGAGTGTTTGCACGCTTTCGAACAAGTGTTTGCGGATGTGACTTGGGTTTCCTGATGTATGATCCACGAATTGTATGGTCGTTGTAGCTTTACACATGAAGATTGGCTTTTGTGCACGAAATAGATCCAACCTATGTCTATTAACTTGTTTAAATGAGCATTTGTGTGTGAGTGCGTATGCGTGTGTGTATTTCCTCTTCCTTCTTCTTGTCTTCCTACTATGCCATGCATATACTCCTACTCCTACGTCTATTCTTCATCTTCCTTTTGATTCCTGTTTTTTTTTCTCTTTTCCTCGTCTCCATACTCTATCTTTTTACTCCCAACACCAAAGTGTCTCAATTTATTTCATATTACCCATCTCGATTAAATTCTTCAATCTCGTCAGTTGATTTTATTCATCTGAAAGAATATATATTTTTTTATGTGTAACTATTTTTTTCGTCCACATTATTCATGTCAACGTACTCATTCATCGTCAACCAACTTATTCATCATCGATCAACTTATTGATCGTCAACCAACTCATTCATCGTCGACCAACCAATACATCATCCACAAACTATTTATCTCTTTTCATAATCATCTTTCCTTTTCGTCAGAACTCTTTTTCCCCTTCTCCCTCCTCCACACTTCTATATTCCCGTCCCTCGCTCGTCCATCAACCGCCTCCCTTCAACCTCTTCGATCCATCAATCAAACCTTTATTTCGTAAATTGGCCTCTGATTACGGCAAACATTCTTATTTCCTTCCTTCGTCTCTTCGGCCGCCTCTCCTCCGAAGCCTCCAAAAGCCGCATTTCATCCTCCTTCCCCTCGTCCTCTTTCCTCCTCCTCGTCCTCTTTCCTCCTCTTTCTCGTCGTCTCTCCTCCTCGTCCTCGTATTCTTTCCTCCAACTCCTCTTCGTTCTCGTTCTCCTCTTTCCTCTTCTTCCTCGTCCTCTTTCCGCCTCTTCCTCGTCCTCTCTCTTCCTCTTCTTCCTTGTCCTCTTTCATCCTCCTTCCTCTCGTCCTCTTTCCCCCTCCTCTTTTTCAGTTTTCCTTATTACATCTCCTACCTCTCCTCCTCCTCTTTCTCCTCCGTTTCCTCTATTACTCCTCTTTCTCCTCCTCCGCCATTTCTTCTATTCTTCCTCCTCCTCTTCCTTTGTTTTTCTTAATCTTCCTGTTCCTCCTCCTTTTCCTCCCTTTCTCCTCATCGTCGTCTTTCACATCCACCATGTCTCTTATTCCCCCCCTCTCCCTCCATTTCTTCCATTCTCCCTCCTCATCCGTCCTCCTCCCCCATATCTCCCTTCCACTCTTTCCTCCTCCTCCTCCTCCTCCTCCTTCCCTTTCTTGACGACTTCCTTCCTTTTCTCCTCTGTTTTCTTCTTTTTACTTCCCGTTTGTTTTTGCGAGCTTCCTTCGCTCTTTGTCTTCGTCGTTTTTTTATTTTTCGAAATCTTGCCTGATCGCATCCGTTTGGTGTCTCATGGAAGAGTCTCTGTACTTAAGACCTCCACACACAAGGGTTATTTTAATTCTTCTTCGTGATGGCCACTGCAAGTCTTTTCTCTCTTTTCGACGTTTTTTAGGGGGAGAGGGAAGGGGAAAGAGGGGAGAGGCAAGGGGAAGGAGGGGGAGGGGAGGGGAGGGGAGGGGAGTGGGAAGGGAAGGGGAGGGGAGAAGTGAAGAGGGAAGGGGAGAGAATGGGGAAAAGTAGAGACAGGGTAAGGGTGAGAGGGTGATGGCGTTATTGATGTTGATGTGATGGTGGTGATAGAGGAGATGAGGGAGGATGAGGGAGGGTGAGGGAGGGTGAGGGGAGGGTGAGGATAGAGGTGAGAGTAGGGGTGGGGAGGAGGAGGAGGATATGAGGTCATCTTTGCATTTCTTTTTCTTCTTCTTCTTGGTCATCCTTGCATTTCTTCTTCTTCTTCTTCTGTTTTTTCCCTATTCCTGCCACTCCCCTTAATACTGTACTTGAGTTATTGACACTTTATCCATGTGTTCTGGCTGCTGCCAGGCGATTTTATTCACCTCAGGGGGGGACCCCATCCCATCCCACCCCCCGCGGGAATTCTCATTATCCTAAGTACACAGTGATTAGTTGTGCGGGTGATGAAGATCCAAGGGATATTGAACACATTCAATACCGTGGCCCATTCGAACACATTTGTCTTCCCAAAACACCAGATAATCAAATGAGGCGGGGCCTTGTGAGGGGTAACGGAGAGAAAGAGCCCTTCAAAGAGGGGCCCGACCCTCACTAACATTAAATTACGTAGTGACAGAAGACCTTTTGGTCCATAACAAAGTTAAAAAAAAAAAAAAAAAAAAATTAGATTTAAATAAAATAACCTAACATAAAATTAAAAGAATATAAGAAAACAAGATCAAACAAAATATCAAATGAAATTAGACATAATAAAACAAAATTAAATCGTCAGACACAAATAAGTCTATGAACAAAGGAATTCACGAACTGTCAGGAACCAGAATCTCAAAACTTCGAAGTGGACGTGAAGCCTTCACAACTTCGGGAACTCTGGTTCTCCCGCCGACTACGCAGTTGGCGACACGGGATCTACTGAAGAGCCCCCAGAGGTCGATAGAACCAGAACCTATTCTCTCTGAGATCGAGAGACCGATAAAGCCAGACTTCTTCTCTCACACTGAGATCGAGAGTAAGGGAGAACCTCCTCTAGTTCTCTTTCTCACTGAGATCGAAAGACCGATAAAGCCAGACTTCTTCCCTTTCACTGAGATCGAGAGTCCGGGAGAAACTCCTCCTCCTCTCTTTCTCTCTCTCTGAGATCGAGAGCCCGATTGAGCCAGAGCTTCTCTCTCTTTAAGATCGAGAGGTCGATAGAGCCAGAGCTCTTCTCTCTCACTAAGATCAAGAAGCCGATAGTCTCCTCTCTCTCTTTCTCTCTAAGATCGAGAGGTCGATAGAGCCAGAGCTCCTCTCTCTCTCACTAAGATCAAGTGTCCGATAGAGTGTCCTCTCTCTCTAAGATCGAGAGGGCGATAAAGCCAAAGCTCTTCTCTCTCACTAAGATGGAGAGACCGATGGAGCCAAGCCTCTTCTTTGTGACTCCTTCAATCCTTGGTGTGCCAGAGGAGGCTAGCTTTGGTACCATGTTTTCGCTTCCGAGAGCCAATTTCCTGGGCCTTTCTCCTCTCCCTACTTATATTGCCTCACTCGCCCCAACCAAGCCTCCTCTCATTTGCCTACTCAATTTCCTCCACTGTTGTCGTACAACATTCACGCACTCATCCTCCTCTCTCTCTCCTCTCTTTATTCTGCTCCTGGTCTCCTCCTCCTCCTCCTCTTCTGCTCTTCTTCTTACTCCCATTGCTTATACGCCTCTTTCTCCATCCTCTATTGGTTCTGATTATCTTCCTCCTCCTTCCTCTCCTCTTGATCTTGATTATCCTCCTCTTTCCGTCCTCCCTCCTTTACTAATAATTCTCGTTCTCTTACTCCTTGCCTCTGGTGCTGATGCCTTTCTTTCCCCCCACCCTCCTCCTCCTTTTCTTCCTCCTCCTCCTTCATCGTCCCCTTTCACCTGTCCCTTCCGTAAGTCTCGTCTCTATCTCCTATTCTCTCTATCTCCTTTTCTATTTTCGTCTTTTAATTATCTCCTCATTATTTTCCATCTTCAGTTTTTATTCCTCCTCCGTCTCCTTTTACCCTTCCCTTCCCCCCTCTTCTCCTCTTCCTCTATTTTTATCTTTTAATTATCTCCGTTTATGCTCCATCTTTAATTTTTATTCGCTTCAATCGTCTTTCTTCCTCAACTTTTTCTTCTTCCTTTCCTCTATCACCCTCTCCTTTCTTCCGATCGTGATGGGCTCTCCCCCCGTTGGGTTGATCGGAATAAGCTTCAAAATGATCAAGTGACGAGGGAGTTTGCTTCTGTAATGACTCGGTGATAAGGGCTATAGACGAAGTAATACATGCCGAGGCTATGATTTCGATCCCGATTCTTGTGATCAAGTCTCCTTCTTGCGATCGGCTATTGTCTCTTGATCCTTTATTTTCGCCACACCACGTCATCCTCCCTTTTACTTATACTTTTTTTTTTTCTTAAGCTATTGGTTTTCATTTTCAATTCCCACTTTTTCTTAAATTTTCTTCGGTCGTATTTCCTTTATCCTTTCTTGTGTTTTATATTTAGTTCAATTCCTGCACGGACCCTTACCATTCGTCTTTCCTCTTCCATTCTTCATTATTTCAATTTCGTTTACACAAAGCACGTTCGGATTTTTGCGTATCTTTTAACTGTCATTGCCCATAGTGATGTTCTTACCATCATCGTTAAGGAGTGGTTATGTGTGAATGATATTTTGACGCAGCCCGAAGGGATTTCTCCCTTTCATCTCTCTCTCTGCACGAGGGGACGGAGAGCGAGGGGGGGGGGGTTCGCCGATTAAATGAAGCGGCCTTGCTGTAATGTGCTGTGTCTTGCTGTATTGCTTCTGACCCAGGGTAATGGGCGAGATGCAGGGATGACCCGTCATCCAGGAGGAGCCAAGAAAAGAGGGAGGGAGGGAGGGAGGGAGGGGTGTTGAATGGGAGTGGAATGGGTGGGGATGTAATGAGTGGGAGTGGAATTATGCCTTTTGACTTTGGCTATCTCCATTGTAAGGGGGAAAAAGCCAGTGGTATATGCATCTACGCATGTATTATTATTATTATTATTATTATTATTATTATTATCATAATTATTATTAATTATTACTGATTATCATGATGATAATAATAATAGTAGTAGTAATAATAATAATAATAATAATAATAATAATAATAATAATAATAATAATAATGATAATAATAATAATATTATTATAAAATTGTCTATTGTCCATTATTTACCTAGGTGTATGTGTGTGTGTGTGTGTGTGTGTGTGTGTGCGTGTGTGTGAGTGTGTGTGTGTCCGTGTGTGTGTGTGCGTGTGGCTGTGTGTGTGTGTGTGTGTGTGTGTGTGTGTGTGTGTGTGTGTGTGTGTGTGTGTGTGTGTGTGTGCGTGTGTACATGCGGAACTTAACACAAGCACGCAAGAGGTTACCACCTTCATACATACACATGTATCTCTACATTTGCATGTCACGGAGCAACCACTCACACGTATGCACTGAGGTTAGCGTGTGTGCGTGTTTGTATCTCAGTGCATTCACGTAACAAAACTCTTGGTTATAAAGAGAATAAACACGGGCAGTCGGGGTTTACGAGGCAATCACGTGTTTCTTTTGTGCGTGAGTCTGCGTGTTTAGATTCGAATTTTCATGCTTGTGTGACTAAACGATCGTGTTGACGTGTGTCTGAGGATTAATTCTTTAATCTCACAGAAGCTACCATGACCAAAGCAAGACACTCTTCTGCAGCTCAGATACGACACCTGAATGGAAGAAGCTTAAAATCTGGTTTAACTTAATCTTACCTAACCTGTCCTAACTTAATATAACCTAACCTATCCTAACTTAATTTGTCCTAGCATAACGTTACTTAACTAACCTATACTAGATTAAAGTATCCTAACCTAACCTGTCCTAACTTAATGTATCCTAACCTAACCTATCCTGACTGTCCTAACTTAAGTTAATTTGATCTAACCTGACATGATCTGTCCTAAGTTAACTTGGCCTAACCTATTTGATCCTAACCTAATATATCCTAACTTAACCTGACGCGTCCTAACTTGTCTTACCCTAACCTAACCTATCCTAACCCAACCTGACCTTTCCTAGTTTAAGTTATCCTAACCTAACCTATCCTAACCTCTTTACACTATGACTTACGTAACAGATGATATTCTATGGCAGATCTATCACCATCATTAACCTCTTCGATACGATGATACGTAAGTTGGCGTCATGAGAAGTAAGTGGATATACGAGGATACAGGCGCCAGCATCTTGATTATATTCATTTTGTAGTTGTAGCTGAGTGACCCCTGAATTCTGTTAACTGGTTTGCTCACATTTTCTGTGTTTATTATTACTCAGAGTGAAAGGGAATGAATGATACAGCTGTAACTTTATATTTTATAACGCAGGTAGTGTGATGGATCGTACATTAGGCATCCGATGCAACGCGCGAGAAAACTGAATCGTATTGAGGAGGTTGATAATATAAGGACAATGTTTGTGGAACTACCCATAAAGGGGAATAGTATCGAGTCAATATAATGTCAATAATTTCGACCGTGTCAAGTCATCAATCATTTGAAGTCCACTGCTGAACAAAGGCCTCCTCCAATTCTTGCCACGTCACTCTTGCAACCTTCTCTTTCTCATCTCTCCGCCTTCTGTGTGGTCTGATATTGTGCAGGCAGAGGTGTGGAGGTGTGGAGGGGGAGAGTCTTTGAGTGTTGTCAGGAATGGAGGCTGTGTATGGAGGACAATTTTCTTCCTCAGAGACAACAAGATGAATGGATGGACGGATGGATGGATGGATGGAAAAAATAGATGTCAGGATGGAACGAGACTGGGAGGGAGAGAGGGATTGAGGAAGAGAGGAAGAAAAGGATGAATGGAGGGAGGAAGGGAAGGAAGGAAGGAGGAAGGAAAGGAGGAAGAAAGGGAGGTGGGAAGGAAAGACAGGATGGGAAGATAGGAGGGAGGGAGGGAAGGAGGAAAAGAGAAAGAGAGAATGGCATGGAAGGAAGGGAAGAAAAGATGGGAAGATAGGAGGGAGGGAGGAAACGAGGGAGGGAGGGGCGAAAAGAGGAAAAGAGGAATAGACAAAAATAGGAAAGGAAGGATAGACAGGATGGGAAGATGGGAGAAAGGGTGGAAAGGAGGAAGAAAGGAAGAGAGGAAGGACGGGAGGTTGAGAGAAAAGGAAGTGGACAGGATGGGATGAAGAGAGGGAAAGAGAAAAGGAGAGGAAGGAGAACGGCAGAATGGGAAGAAGAGCAGGAGAGAAGGAGGAAGGGAGAGAGAGAAGGAGGAAGGGAGGAAGAAAAGGAAGAAGGGAGGGAAAGAGTATGGGATGGAGAAGGGGGAGGAAGGCAGAATGGAAAGAAAGGAGAGAGAGAAGGAGGAAGGGAGGAAGAGAAGGAGGAAGGGAGGGGAGAAGGAGGAAGGGAGGGAGAGAAGGAGGAAAGGAGAAAGTGAGGAAGAGAAGGAAGAAGGGATGGGGAGAAAGAGGGAGAGAGGGAAAGAGGGAGGGAAAGAGTGAGGGCTGGAAGAGGAAGAAGGCAGAATGGGAAGGAAGAAGGGAGAGAACGGGGAAGGGAGGGAAATGAGGAGGAAAGGAGGGAGAGCAGGAAAAAAGGAGGGAAATGATGAAGGATGGAAGAGGAAGAGGACAGACTAGGAAGAAAGGAGGGGAGAGGTGGGAGGGAGAGAAGGAAAAACGGAGGGAGAGGAGAAGGATGGGGGAGGGGAAGAAAGGAGAAAGTGAGGAAGAGAAGGAAGAAGGGAGGGAGAGAAGGAGGAAAGGAGAAAGTGAGGAAGAGAAGGAAGAAGGGATGGGGAGAAAGAGGGAGAGAGGGAAAGAGGGAGGGAAAGAGTGAGGGCTGGAAGAGGAAGAAGGCAGAATGGGAAGAAAGAAGGGAGAGAACGGGGAAGGGAGGGGAATGAGGAGGAAAGGAGGGAGAGAAGGAAAAAGGGAGGGAGAGGAGGAGGAGCAAGGGGGGGGCAGTAAGGTAAGGGACTAGGGGGAGGGAGAGAAAAGGCAATAAGAAGGTAAATTGGCGTGGGAGAACCAAAAGGCAGGAAGGACTGGCAGAGGTCAAAGAGACGTGTGCAAAGAGGAATATACGAGACGTTTACTTGTACTTCGTGAAACGAAAAAAAATCATCAATAGCAAAATGGTTAAGCAAATACATGAGTGGATGAATGCATAAATGAATAAATACGTAAATAAATTATCAAATGGATGAATAAATCATAAATGAATAGATCAAATAGAATATAGATTTTGGGGGAAAACTGGAGCAATGTCCGAATCAACAATTCAACAAAACTATAAACAATGAAATAAATAAATAAATAAATGAATGAATGAAAACGTGGAAAACAAACCATAAACTATGTCACGTGCCTCTTTTTTCAGTGTCTTTTCCTCTGTCGCCAGGCCATTCCATTCAGCACTGCAGGGACACTCAACAGGAAAAAGGATTTCATTTTCACACCATTATTCATTTTATCTATTTATTTAGTTATGTTTTATGTTTGCGGGGCTGTCCCATGATGATGATGATGATGATGATGATGATGATGATGATGATGGTGGTGATGATGGTGATGATGGTGATGATGGTTACCTTTATTAATTTTTAATGGGGTTGTGGGGCTGTCACCAGAGGATTAAACACATTTTTCTTCTTTTATTTAATTTATTCATTTATTTATTTATTTATTTGTTTATTTATTTATTCATTTATTTTAAGTTTGTAGGGGACGTCACCAGAGGATCCCACCCGACCAAGATCCTCCCCGCTTACAAGATGCCTGAAACACCCAGGAACCGACCAACACATCTAATCTCTCGAAAATCATAGAGAAAGAGAAACGATCTTCGGATGACAACAACACTACCACCCCAACCTTATGGGCCGAGGAGGTGAGTTCTGGCATAAGAAATAGGCTGGCCTTTGTTGTGGGCGGGAGTGAAGGAGGGGGGGGGGTTAACGCCTTTTGCGGACTGACCCTTTGTTGATAATACAACATCCTGCTCGTCAGACCTTTATCAAGGATTTGATACTTGAGAAAGCGAGGCGTTGGGCTATTAATAAAGGGCCAGTCTTCGCGAGGCGTAGCCTTCGCTATAAACGTCGGCTTTCGCCAATTTTCAACGAGATAGCCTTATAAGGAAACCCGCCTTCACGATACACAGCAGAGACCAAGCGAGAGGTGTGGTCTGACTCGACCAAGACTCGACTAAGACTTGACCTAGATTCGACCAAGAGTCGATAAGTCTCGAATAAAAGTAGACCAAGACTCGACTAAGACTCTACTAAGACTCGACCAAGCCTTGACTACAACTCGTCCAATACTAGGCCATTCTCGATCAGTTTCGATTAAGAGTCGATCAAGAGTCGACCAGACTTGAGTAAAACTCGACCAAGACTCGACCAATACTCAGCCAAAACTCGACTATGACTCGACCAAGTCTCGACTAAGAATCGACCAAGACTCAACTAAATCTCGATCAAGACTCGAATAAGACTTGACCAAGACTCGGCCAAGCCTCGACCAAGACTCAATTAAGACTCGGTCAAGATTCGACTAACTCTTGACTAAGAATCGACCTAAATTCGACCAAGACTTTGACATCGAGTGCTCAGAGGTCAAGACGACTGAAGACAAAACTCAAAACGACTTTGATGACGGCGACAACCACTATTACCCTTATATCTATATTTTTTCTCAAAAATTATCTTTTTAATAATTTCCGAATTCGACTACAGGAGATCGTAAATTAGCTTAGTTTATTGTCCTTTCGAAAATGTACAGTCACGAGCAAAATATCTGATCCACCCTACAGTTCTCATAAAGTCAAAATTATTTTTACTTTATCTATTTTTTGTCGAGTACGTGATATATTTTCTTATGTAGTACTTAGTTCACAGTTAAGATAATTTTCTTGAAAAGATGAACAAAGACGCTCGGTGGCCAAGAGAGTTAGAGCGTCGCTGTTTGCGGCAGGGATCGAGGTGACGGCAGCTCGACCCCTTGCCGCCAGCGAGTTGAACCAAAGGTATGGTTCATTAAATTCCACGCTACAAAGTCCTCTGTAAGGAGCACCGTCCTGGCCTCCTGATAGAGGTAATTCGCGACGTTAAACCAAGTCATCATCAGAAAAAGAAAAAAATTGTCAAAGATTTTGAATTTTGCATCATGAAAAAATCTGGGAGGGTCAAAACTTCTCATGACTGTTCAACGTGCAGAAGGTAATGATCTGGACATTCTAAAAACGTGTATCTGGTGGAGATACCCAGCCAAGCAAAAACCAGAAAGACTATTAACGGAGGTGAATTCAGAAAGGAGGAGGTCTCCAAGAGCTTGAGGAGGAGGAGGGGGTCTCCAAGAGCTTAAGGAGAATTGGAGGTCTTCAAGAGCTTGAGGAGGAGGAGGAGGTCTCCAAGAGCTTGAGGAGAGGGAAGAGGTCTTCAAGAGCTTGATGAGGAGGAGGTCTCCAAGATCTTGAGAGGGAGGTCTCCAAGAACTTGAGGATGAGAAGGTCTCCAAGAGCTTGAGGATGAGGTCTCCAATAGCTTGAGGAGGAAGAGGAGGTCTCCAAGAGCTTGAGGAGGAGGTCTCCGGGAACTTGAGGAGGAGGAGGTCTCCAAGAGCTTGAGGAGGAGGTCTTCAGGAATCTGAGGAGGGGAAGGTCCCCAAGAGTTTGAGGAGGAGGAGGAGGTCTCCAAGATGAACCACGGAGGCCGAAAGCCTCTCACAAGCGTGAGAGGAACCGACGAAGTCATTAGTTACCTGGGCACCTCTGCTGCAGGCGCTCGGCCTGTGATTAAACATCTCACGCGTTAACCTGCAGTAGTAGTCCTCGGGAAATGCAACTTGCAACTACAAGTTGCAACCTGCAATTGTTACTACATGTGACTCTAAATGCAACGGGAACGAAGTCCAACCTTAATCACTACAACTACAACCTCAACTAGAACCACAATTGTATCTACAACTACCTCCTGTGTGACGAAACGCCCTGATGATGCAACCCGAAACTTGCCATGCCAATAAAGCGTGAACTACCAAACACAACCACAAACGTATCCCTTCCAACAACGCCCCCTAGCACCCTAACCGAGAGCCAGCCAGCCGAGTGTGAACTACGATAGTCCAACGCGATAGTCTAGGGGTGATGACGGGAACCTGCCTTCCCCCTATCCCTATCTACTATTCATGAAGCCTACTGGGAACACATATTCTATGGAAATGTATGTTGTCTCTGGCTGCGACAGACAGCCCGGGACTTCATTTGTGTGCCTCCCTTGTCACTTCAACTAAGTAAACAATCATCCACGCTTCGAACAGGGCTTGAACCAAAGGGATGATTGACATGGGCCGGTAATCTGTGCGCTCAGATTCCATCGCTCGACAAATCTGTTATTTCCATCTACGCTGGTGGTGTAATCGGAAGCGTGCTGGTCTCGCGTTTGCTTAATTATGGGTTCGAATCCTGCACTTCTTTCAGATTCTCAACAGTGACTGGCCCCAACAGTCCCTAAAGCGCATAATACAGCAAACGTGACGGCTTCGGCCACAGCTACTCAGCGCCTCCTGGCGTGGGCTCTTCGGTTTATGAGAACCTGTCTTAGAATAGAGGCAAAGGGAGTTGGAGACCCTAGTTAAGGGGCCATGAAGTACAGTCCTTCACTTCATAATGTTAAAGTTCATTTCACCACAGAAACCAAAATGCTCCTCTGACCCATTATGATAAGGTGAGGATCTTACGCCAGGAGGCGCTGAGTATCTGGGTCCGAAACAGTCACCTTTTCCCTATTATGTGCTTGAGGGACAGTTTGGGCAGGTAACAGTCATTGCAGGGAATCCGAGAGAAGTGCGGGATTCGAACCCACAGCTAAACGATTGCGAGCCCATGCAGTTATCCCTCATGAGTCGCTAGGCGATTTTGTTCAGGTGAAGAAATCCCCGCGCAAGGGGTCAGAGGTCACGTGTATCGATCAAGCGTGTGAAACAGGACAATATAGACGATGATTGTTCGCGAGTCAAATATTCCACTCGTACACAATTAATCACTCCTGTCCTGTATGTAGATCTCCCGCCAGCGTCACAACATAAAATTGCTCGACCTAGCAAAACATTTTGGTCCTCATTTTATTCTCTTTCTCTCTCTCTCTCTCTCTCTCTCTCTCTCTCTCGCTTGTTTTCGTGTTTTCTGAATTCAAAGGGAAATCCTTTGTTGTAAAATATAAATTGGATATAGTCTCATTTTCAGTAGCTCACGTCTATTTTTCATTTGGCGGGTAAGGGAGGGGAAGGGAAGGGAGGGGAAGGGAAGGGAGGGGAAGGGAAGGGAGGGGAAGGGAGGGGAAGGGAAGGGAGGGGAGGGGGGAGGGGAGGGAGATGGATGGGGGAGGGAAGCGGAGAGGAGGGGGAAGGAAGACATCCTTTGGCTATTTAAAAAAAAAAAAAAAAAAAAAAAATCCATTTCAGACACAATAAAATTGATAGAATAGTTGTCTTTATTCGAATGGAGGAGATGGCAGAGACCGTAAGGCCTACACCTGGTAGTTCCACGTCCATTACCACCTGTCATCCCTTTCCTTAAAAATATCTAACCTTCTCTTAGAACAAGCAATTTTACTAAGTTTATTCAATTTGTTAACTATTGTGTTGGTAAACCAGTTCTTGCCTATTTCCTTCTTAAACCTAAATTTGTCCGATTCAAATCCGTGAGTCAAAAAAAAAAGAAAAAAAAAAAAAAAAAAAAAATAATCCAAGATTTTCTCCACATCATCCATCCCCACGGGACTCTAGTACCCTGTCGTCCATCCATCCATTCATCTATTCCTCCTCCTCCTTTGTTGCAATTTCCAGCAACAACAATCCCCACCGTTCCAATTCCCATAGTGTCCGAATTGCACCATCTGTCATCAATTTCCAATTCAACT
>NC_134817.1:36572099-36599599 GCF_046742065.1 Oratosquilla oratoria | reverse complement strand
AGAAAAAGAAAAAAAGAAAAGAAAAAAGAAGAGTAAGAAGAGAGTAAAGAAGGAAGGAAAGGATGAATAAAAGGAAGAAAAGAATGAAGAAAAGGGTGAAGAAAAGGAAGAAAAAGAAAAAAAGAAAAGAAAGCAAAAGAAAAAAAAAGAAAAGGAAGGAAAAGAAAAGAAGAAAAGAAAGAAAAAGAAAAAAGAAGGAAAAGAAAAGAAGAACAAGAAAAAAAAAAAAAAAAAAACGAACTTATTTCCAAAGATCCCGTTAGACAATATAGGATAAGGCCTCCCCACGTCGTGACTGTTAACAGACATCCACTATGCTTAGCCTTCAAGACAGAGAGCAGAGAACCGGAGAACCTCCGCCTTATATGGATCCGCCAAGGGGGAACATCTTGAAGCCTGTGATCTATGATGAGATGATTATACACGTAGCCCATAGGCGTTCATGAGGCCCAAACCCGAAAAGGTTTCTCTGGGCTGAATAGAAGCGTTCGTCATTAGCCAGAACAAGACCGTTACATATATAATATATATATATATATATATATATATATATGTATATATATATATATATATATATATATATATATATATAATGCTGAGACATTCTGGCAGGTTGACGTAAGCGGAGTAGGAAATACAGGAGTCTTAGTCTTGACTCAAGACAGACTCCTGTGTTTCCTACTCCGCTTACGTCATATATATATATATATATATATATATATATATATATATATATATAATATATATACATACATATATGAATAGAATCGCCACTGACGGCGTATGTAAATCAAATAATTCCGACAGTCGCCCCGACATTCGAACCAGGGTCTTCCGTGACGCTAGGTCAAAGCTCTATCGACGGAACTAAAGGAGCTCCAAAATTCTCCAACTTGGAAGTTAATCTAACTCCCGAAGAACTAAGTCAACTGCTAACTGCTGTCCTTAGTTTTACGGAGAAAACGACGGATGTCCATCAAGGATTCGTACCAGTTTCACCACTAGCTATGAGTTGGGCTTAATTCTTCGTAAAATTAAGTTCGGACGGCAGTTAGCAGTCGACTTAGTTCTTCGGGAGTTAGATCAACTTCCAAGCTGGAGACTGTTAGATCTTAGATCTCCTTTAGCTCAATCGGTAAAGATTTGGCCTAGCGTCACACAAGGCCCCGGTTCGAATCCTGGGGCAACTGTCAGATATATATATATATATATATATATATATATATATATATATATATATATATATATATATATATATAGAGAGAGAGAGAGAGACTAATACAATCTTGCGAAATAAGAAGAGTATCAAATTACAAAATGCTGAATTAGCCATCACCTTTAATGACACATGTTTAAGAGAAAATCTGCTGCCCACTATACTCTTGATATACATATACTCGTACATACATACATACATACATACATACATACACACACATGTATATATATATATATATATATGAATAAAATCGACACAGATTCTTAAAGCTTCTGTAGAGGCAAACACCCGATTTTCTTTGATGTCTCACATTCAAGACGCCCAATTAAACTAAACAAAATCCTTTGGAATTTGCGAAAACAGTGAGGCTACGCAAGGAGGCGCTAAGCTGCAGCCATAGCTGTCACCTTTGCCCTAAGTGCTTGGGCAGCCCGGGACCGTGTAAGAGTGAGTGGTAGAGGCTTGGAATCCACCACGCAAAATCGAACTCGTAATTGGATGGCTTCAGAAGTGATGATCATTTTTATTGCCGATTACGCTGACTGCTAATGAACTATTTGGATCATAAAATCAAAGGTATGAGAAATTAGGTGGTACAAAAAAAAAAAGATTGGTATTATTTTTACGATAGTGGAAGATAGTATGCATTATAATTTGTATTTTTTTAAATTGTTGAATCTATTATGTGATCAATAATGCAGTCTATAATGGGAGACCAAAGTCAGGCTATGATTACTTTTCTGAAGTCTGTTAGTGTGGAAATCATGTTTTATATATAATATATATATATATATATATATATATATATATATACATCCACAACAAAGTTATGTCTTAGCACATTTGTAAAATAATACTGATGACCCACTTTCGGAGAAGAATAAGCGAAGATATAGAGATCTGTATATTTCGATCACTTACTGTGATCCTCTTCAGCAGATATGAATTACAGAGTAGAGAACAAGTATAAATACACATTGTTCTCTACTCTGTAAATCATATCTGCTGAAGAGGATCACAGTAAGTGATCGAAATATACAGATCTCTATATCTTCGCTTATTCTTCTCCGAAAGTGGGTCATCAGTATTATATATATACATATACATACATATATATATATATATATATATATATATATATATATATATATTTTTTTTATACGACTCAATTATGTCTGAATTAGAAACTAAAATTTAGATAAATGAATGCAACTTAGCAAACCTAGAGAAGAACAAATAGTAAATAATGGCATTTCACCAGACTTTGGAAAGAGCTGCACATAATGAAATTGTTTTTGCTTAAACTCGGCCATTATCTTGAGCAGGCTGAAGTCATGGAGCGAAGACAAAAACGAAAAATCTTCAAGAAATTCTTGAAAAAAAGGAATATAATTAAGAGCTCATGCTTCTTATAAGCACGATTGATTTGTCGTAATTGTTCTCATGTTTATAATTGTTCATATGTCCGTAATCGTTAAAGACGGAAGACATTTATTTTCTCGATTAACAAAATTAATCTATCTATTTCATCATTTGAACACCGTCTATCAGAAACCATACGGTACTGAAGTGAATTGAGGAGGAGGAGTAGAGGGGGATGGGGGATGACAAAAAAAAACGAAACCCTCCCACCCTCCCTCCCACTCTCCTTCACTCCTCTCCCACTCTCCTTCACTCCTCTCCCACCCTCCCTCACTCCCCTCCCACCCCCTTTCTGGCTCTTCCAGCCTTCCAGGCCTTCTGGAATTGCTGTAATCGAAATTAAAACTTACCAACCATTTGCACTATCTCATGCAACACCTACAACTTCCACTCCACCTCCATCCCCTCTCTTTATCCTGCAAACGCTCCATCTAATCATGTACAATGTGAAAAGCCTACGGCAGGAGGCGCTGAGTAGCTGCGGCTGGAGGCGCCACCTTTGCCATATTATGCGCTTCAGGGACTGTTGGGACAGGTCACGGTCACTGATGGAAATCAAAGGGAAGTGCGGGATTCGAACCTACAACTAAGTGAATGCGAGATCAGCACGCTTTCGATTACGCCTCTTTGTATGTACCACCTAACACCCCACCCCCAGCTGATGTGACCAAATATCACTTAAAAAAAAAAAAAAAAAAAAAAAAAAAAATTATATATGTGTATATATATATATATATATATATATATATATATATATATATATATATATATATACAGTACGTTGACGTCCCTTCATTTAATCAATATTATCTGCCGACATCCTTTACTTCGCCAACATTGGACAGAGGTCACCCCACACCGGAGAGCTTCTGCCAACAGCTAAGTCTCGTTTCACACGTATCGGCTTTTCGTCCTGTACCGACCCCGACACGACGTCGTGCACCCAAATCACCATGGTTGTCTATGGACGCTTTTCACACGACCACAACTACGTGTGAAAGTGTCCATAAACACCATGTCTACTTAAGAGCACGACGTCGTGGTGTGGAAGTCGCACGGCGAAAAGTCGATACGTGTGAATGGAGGCTAAGAGTACTGTACCGTCTCGCACGTCACACAGCATCGAAGCCAGCTAAGCCAATCACCTCATAGCGAAAGCCGGACGCATCGCCGAGCAATCTTGAGTCTATTTATAAGAGCCCATTTTCTGAAGACTTATCTTTCTCCATTCTCCTCCCTCTCCTACTCGTTCCACGTATTCTCTTTTGTTTTGTTTTCTCCCTCCCGACCTCCCTCTCTCTCTCTTACTCTTCTTTCTTCCCTCCCTCTTTACCTTTCCCTCTTCGTCTCTCTATTCACATCTCTCACTCCGTCCCTATATTCATCTCTCTCCCTCACTGCATTTACCTCTCTAATCATCTCTCCCCCCTCTCTCTGTATTCATCTCTCCCTCTTTTCCTATTCATATCTGTCTCTAACCATCTCTCTTTCTCTCTCCCATGCATCTCTCTCTTTCTCTCTCTCGCAATTGTTCAACTGAACACACGGTGTTCGCAATTACCCGAAACGTCCACTGCTTGTGGCTATTCATTTAGACCAATCCAAAGCTCGCTCACTGGGTCCACTTTCTAGATCCACAATCCACTTTTTCTGCCTATTCATCCTATCTACACCTCAAATCAGTTTTCGCATAAAAAAAGGGTGAGGCATTGACGCCGAGAGACGCTTAGCTGTGACCCAGGTCTTCACCTCGGGTTTATATTACCGAGCAGAAGCCTCTGGTTGCTGTTGGGATTGAACTCGGGTCCGCCATCCGAGATTGCACGGCCGAAACAGACACGCCATTCGGCAAAGCTCATTTAGTGAAAAGATCTCTTGTCAGTAATTTGTGTATGACAGAAGGATTATTATTACAGATTGTTTTTTTTTTTTGTCTTATGTACAAAATCGTCTTGTGGCAGTTATCCTTGCCTCCTGTTGTCAAAAACAAGCTGGAACCTCCTTCAGGCAAAGAAACTTTCCTATAATCTCTCTGATAGATCACTCCTCTCCATATCTCCATAACCTCCCCTTCCCTCCTTTCGCCCCATGCATTCCTTCCCCCTCCTCTCCTCTCCTTCCCCCTCCTCTCCTCTCCTTCCCTCCCCTCTCCTTCACTTCTTTTCTCCCATACATTCCTTCCCTCTCCTCTTCTCCCCTTCCCTCCTCTATCCTTCCCTCCTCTCCTACCTTCCTCTCTCTTCTCCTCCCTTCCTCTCTCTTTTTCTCTCCCTTTCCCTCACCTATCATTCCCTCGTCTCCCCTCTCCTTTATTGTCTTCCCCTCCTCTCCTATCCTATACTTACCTCCTCTCCCCTCTCCTCTTCTTTCTTCCTTAACTCTTTCTTCTCTCCTGCCTTCCTCTCTCCTTCCCTCCACTCCCCTCTCTTCCTCTGCCTTCCTCTCTCTTCTCTTCTCCCTCCCTCTTCTCCCCTATCCTCTCCTACCCTTCCCTTCTCTCTCCTCTCCTTTCTTATCCTCTCTTCTCCTGCCTTCCTCTCTCCTCCCCTCCCCTTCCCTCCTCTCTTGCCTTCCTCTCTCCTCTCCTCCCCTCCCCTATCCTGCCCTTCCCTCCTCTCCCCTCTCCTTCCCTCCCTTATTCTCTCCTTTCCTCCCCTCCCCTATCCTTCCTCTCCCCTCCTCTATCCTTTCCTAGCCTCCCCTCTACCCTTTCCTTCCCTCCTCTCCCCTCTCCTGCACAGCGTCACGCCGCGACGAGCCCAAGAGGCCCCCAAAGATTCTTCACAACACAATATGGTCTCGCCAAGAGTCCAATCTCTACAACACGGTGACGCAATTCATCCATTCTGTTCCACCTAAGCCCACCCAATTTTATGCAGCTAAGGGCGGTCACCTCCGTCCTGAAAGGGGGAGCTATCGACCGTGACCCCCTTCAGGGTAAAACGGATCCCCTCAGCTGAATGAAATCGTCCCGTTTAAAGAAAACAATGAGATGAAATTCACGTCACTCTGTCGAAGGGAGGTAGGCTCGTTCGGCCGTGGACAATGTATCCTAGCGCGTCGGTCAAGGACACAAACGAGTTTGTTTTGAAGCCGTTCGTACTATACAGTGTTTTTTTTTATGCCCGCCGTGGCTCAGTGGTAACGCGTGTGTCTGGTAACAGTGTGGGGATTTCGGGCGTGTTTTCGAATCCTGGCCACTGTCCAAAAGTTAAAAAGAGCATCCACCGAGTAACAGCCCCGAAAGGAAATATATATATATATATATATATATATATATATATATATATATATATATATATATATATATATACACACAGTATAGCATGTTTCCTCTTTGTCTCGTCACCTGTTGCCATCCCCGCCAAGTAGTTTCTCCTGTTTAGAGAGACTCTTCGCTCACTTGGTCCCACCTGTTGCTCACGTTTACATACTTTTCTACCAATTAACACAACGTTTCTGAAAGAAACGTTCGTATTTCATCTCAGCGTAAGTCTACAGTGTATTCACACGCACACACACAAACATATGTATATATATATATATATATATATATATATATATATATATATATTTCGAGTACGTGGTATATTTGCCTATGCAGTATTTACCCAACTGTTAGGTAATTCTCTTGAATAGATAAAGAAAAAAGTGACAGATAAATTCAATTTTGTATCATGAAAAATTCTGTGGTTCAAATATTTTGCTTGTGACAGTACATAAATTGTGTGCATATGTAGGTACAATAGGCCTATGTGTTCTCACTCTAATTCATTACTTTTCTATTGACGATAACATTATCATCAAAATGTCATTGATGGTAGCGTCCCCTATCGTATAATTCCCATATCCCTCTCATACGATCACTGGATGTCAATATCAACTATATTGTCAATATTAACAATATTGTCAATATTTCATCGTTGGCAACCTTACTCTCGCACAGCATCCCTATCAGTCTTACACTATCAATATTATCGGCAACACTCCAATATTACCAATAAATAATGCTTGGGAGAGGGGCCTTTAAGATTCGGGTCGATATTTTCAAACTTTACTTAAGTACTGTTGTTTTCCTGTTCACAAATTTAAGGAGTATATGTCCCAATAATGAGCAAAATGTGTAAATTGTTTAACAAGCAACCGAGGTCTCGTGCAAAGCTTGTTCTTGTGAGAAACAATAAATAATAGATTTAATGATGAAGCATCGGGTCTCTTGATTTACGACGTGGAGTGAGTCTAATGCTTTAGCGAAGTCTAAGAAGACGGACATCGAAACCATACTCTTCGTGGTCCTTTCAGTCCTCGTGTTCGAAATACCAATAACCTTGCAGGTACAGATTAGTGCGCAGTTGTTGTCACACTTGTTGTTGTTGTTGTTGGTAGTGTTATTCTTGGTGTCAGTCCCTCCTACTGTTGTTGTTAATGTTTTTGTTGTAAATGTTTTTGTTATGTTTTCTTGTTACTATTATGTTGTTGCTAATTTTGTTGTTGTTATTGTTATTTTTGTGGCCAACGTCAGTACTGTTGCTGCCTCTATTGTTGTTATCTTTCCTGTTGTTACTGTTGGCGTTTGCTGTTATCGTTGTTGTCATTCTTGCTGTTACTGTTGTTACTGTCGCTGTTATCATCAAGGTTGTTGTTACTGTTGCTGATAACGACACCATATTGTTATTCTTCTTGCCATTTGCTGTTGTTACCGTCATTGCTGTTGTTGTTATCGTATCCTCGTCGTCGTCGTTGTCGTAGTTGTTGTCGTTATTGTCGTTGTTGTTACTGTTATTACTGTGCGCCTCTTGTGCACGTGTAAAATGTTTATGATGCAATAGGCACGACGCCGGCCGCCCCTCCGCCCTCCCGCCTCGTTAATAACCAAAGGAACGAGGCGGACTCTTCACACCATCCTGATCAGCACCCACCCGCCTGAAGGACCACCCACCGAGGAGGCCAAGTGTCACTATCTTCAAGGACAAAGTACTATTAAACCGCCATGTCTTTCTCCTCCTCCTTCTCCTCCTCCTCCTCTTCTTTCTCCTCCTACTATTCGTCCTTTTCCTTCTCCTCCCCCTCGTCTTCTTTCCCCTCCTCTTCCTTCTCTTCTTTCTGCTCCTACTATTCCCCTTCCTCCTCTTCTTTCTCCTCCTACTATTCTTCCTATTCCTCTTCTTTCTCCCCACCTCGTCTTCCTTCTCTTCCTTCTTCTTTTCCTCACCCTCCTCTTCCTTCTTCTACTATTCCTTCTCCTCCTTTCATTCTCTTCCCACTCGTCTTTCTTCTCCATCTCTTTTTCCTCCTTCTCTTCCTTCTCCTCTTGTTTTTCCTCTTCTTTCTCCTTCTTTTCCTCCTCCTCTTCCACTTTTCTTCCTCCTCCTCTTCCACTTTTCTTCCTCCTCCTCCTCTTCCACTTTTCTTCCTCCTCCTCCTCTTCCTCCTCCTCCTCCTCTTCCTTTTCCTCCTCTTTCTCCTCCACCACCACCACCAACAAATCAACATCAGTCGCCAACCACAGCTGATTGAAATCCACTGGCGAAAGGGGAAGGAATCACCCGTGAGTCGGTGTACTTAATCCACCTGAATAAAATCACATGGCGACAGTCAGAACAAAGACCAAGCTTCTGAAGTCGACCCACAGAGTCGATGGTCGACTCACAAGATGTCGCTCCGAAGAACGAGAGACTGCAAGAGGCCACAAGGCCTACACTAGGCAGTTCCATGTCCTTAACCACTTGTCATCCCTATCCATAAAGTTACCTTATCTTCTCTTGAAAGAAAAAGTGTTTCAGCGCTCACTACGTGGTTAGTCTGTTCCATTCGTTAATCAATCAGTTGGTTAACCTGTTACTGCCTTAAAGAGGATTCAGAGGTTAACCAGGACCTCCTTCAACCCAGTCTCTTCAGCTGGCTAATGTCGTCTGTCCTCAAGGCATGCTAGTTAATGTGGCTGATTGTTTGTTGGCCCTGTTTCCATAATATATATATATATATATATATATATATATATATATACATATATATATATACATATATATATATATACATATATATATATATATATATACATATATATATATACATATATATGCATATATATATGCATATATATATATGCATATATGTGTGTGTGTATGTGTGTGTATACAGTATATCCTGTATCCGACCTAGTTATGAACCGAAAGGTCTTATGCCGACATGCTTTGCCATGTAATCCACTGTAATCCATTGTGATCCATGACAATCCATTGTAATCCATTGCAATCCCGCTCCACCGACTCGACTCCCCATGACGTCATTGCACCTCTCGTTCGCCTCCAAATGATGCTTTGTTTACCTCCAACGTCCACTATACGCTGCGCACCTGAACTTCAAAGTAATGTTCTCTCTGTGATCCAACTCTTCGTAGTATTGTGTCATTCAATGTGTGTGTGTGTGTGTGTGTGTGTGTGTGTGTGTGTGTGTGTGTGTGTGTGTGTGTGTGTGTGTGTGTGTGTGTGTGTGTGTGTATGTGTAAAACCAAAACTGTGTGTGTACACCTTTTTATGAGGAATCCATGGAACAATCCTTTATTTCAGTCATTTAATCTAAGCCCTTCCGTACCGGTTAATTCTTTTCACTTTTACCCTGGCTGCCGCCAAGCGATTTTATTAATCACAATGTCACCATTTGGTATCAAAAGAGTTATACCTAATCTCCATTCACCCCTTGCGTGCTGGGTGGCACTACTCTTTTGACTTTATCTCCCGTCGGGATCTTTGATTCATTTCCGTGGTACTCTCTCGGTAGCCAAAGGGGTTCAGAACGCCAACAAAGGAATTACAACGCGGGGCCACCTTGTTCTCGTTGTATTCCAAGCCAGAGTCCTTCTTGTGCCACAAATCCACTGCCTCGCCACTAATGCCCTCACTAACACTTTAATCCCGCCACTAAACTGCAGTAAACCTGATGATAAATCAAAATAAACCGGCTGGAAGCTTTGATTTGCGGCCGCGTGCTCTTCTGGATGCTCCAGACTCGACTCGCCTCGACTTTCGGGGAGGAGGAAGGGCGCAAGGCGAACCGACCTTTCCTCCAAGAATCGTCAACATTTTTTCTTCCAATTTTGTCTGTTTCTTTTCCATATTTGGCCTGTTAGCACACTTGAAGGAATGGGTTTTTCGATATCCTACACATATCTATTGATATAATTTTTTATTTTTTTCTAATTCACAAAGACTTGAGAGAGAGCGGGTATGAAAAAAAGGCCGTTCATTCAAGATGAATTATCACTACGACATTTTCTACGCCTTGGTTACCACATGTCAAGTCCACACGGCAGCAAATGTTGAGGAATTTCTTTCCCCAACTCTACTTGTACTAACCACGAATTATTGTCGGGGTACCAAATGACAAATGACTTGTAGTGCACAGAGATCTTAACGTTTCTAGTCATATATCCTCGTTACTTAAAAACAATTGAAACAACTGTAACACAGTAGACTGTGCAATAAACTCGGAAATGAAAAATATATTTTCACAGCTAGATAGGAAATTAATTTCAACCTTCTTGAAGTGTATGGCAATAATGTGAGGTTTATCATCAATGGCGCACAATTGATGTGCCGAACCAGAAATAACATATAACACAAAATAATAAATTGAGAGCAAATAATAGCTTCAGCGCAAATAGCCAAGACATTCATGAATAAATCAATCTGTACTACTACTACTGTACTACTGTGCATAAAACAGTAATAACAATATTGACAACAATTTCGGATCGGTGATAATACTGATAACAATTAACATGATTACAACAATAAAAGCAAATAATAATTATCGTAGTAACAGCAGGCACGAAAATATACGTACGGCAGCAAAGCTACTAACAATCAATACATCACTACTGAAGATACAGACAACAACAACAAAACAACAATAATAATAATAATAATAATAAAATAATAATAATAGTAATAATAATAATAATAGTAATAATAATAATAATAATAATAATAATAATAATAATAATAATAATAATAATAATAACTAATAATAATAATAATAATAGATGAAAATGCTGGTGAGGCTCTTTCAAAAACATAACTAAACTGGACATATTTCGGTGAAAACCTCCGTTAGCGTCCCACGAGCTGCATCTCCAGAAAGTGTACAAGAATTTCTTCCCACATGCCTTGTGCATAAATAAACAAATAAATAATAAACACACAAACAAATACATAGATACAATATACAAATAAATAAATAGAAAAAATAGACGAATACAAACTGGATACACAAATAAATGAGTAAAGAAATGGATGGATAGATGAATAGATATGTACATAGATAAAAATAAATAGATGAATAGATAGGAATAATAAATCAATAAATACAAACTACATAAATACAAAAATAGCTGAAATCATAAATACGTAAGAAGATGAATAAATGGATAAAGAAGTAGATAAATAGATATATGAAAAATATATATTGGGGGATAGAAAATTAAAATACAAAATAAACAAATACACAAATGAACGAAATGACAGATACATAAGTAAATAAATAAATAGATCATTTGAGAGTTACATAGCTGCAGTTCTTATGCAAATACAATTTCCTGACTTTTACCCTACGACGGCGAAAGCAAGCTCCCGGTCGAGATTCTGCAATCACATCCAGTTGTTTGTGCAAGAGATGCATATCTCACTCAAGGCGCGAAGGGAAGGAAGATTTTTCGTTGCTTTCCTCCTCCATAACTGTCGTGATGCCCCCACGGACGTGGAATTATTTCCACGCCAAGTGATATTAGCCCCCCCTCTCCCCCCCCTCTCTCTCTCTTTTTACATTATCTATAGTGTTTTGATATGTAATGTTACGAGTTTTAGATATCTTTTTTAACGAAAAACTTTTATATGGAATTTGAAATCCACTTTAGAAAAGAGTACACCATTTGATACTTGTTTCAGTGAGAGAAGATTCAAAACAATGATACTAATAAATATAGGAAAACTTGAAATCTGTTGATACCAGCATATCACCTAATTGTTATTTGCTATTTATCTCATTATATTTCTACAAAGAAAAGCTATTAAGAAAATTCTTTTTACAAAGAATGGCGACTCGAAAATAAAAAAGAGAAAAAGTGATTAGAAAATTTCCATTCTACAAAAAAAAAAAAATCACAAGGAAACACAATTCAAAATCCCTTTAATACCAACATTCACTCACAACAAAGTTTCGAGCTCTTCCAGGAACTTGTTTAGCCAACTGTACCAATCTACGAGTCATGCACCGAGGAGAATAAGAAATCGGGCTGGATTGACCTCCAGAGGCACAAGTCAACCGTATCGCGTTTTTGGTCCTCTGAGGAGGTGGGTGGGGACGCCGATCTCAGCTCCGAGGAACTTTACTGTCCAGGCGCTGGGTCATTACCCAGTCGCCAGCAAGTGATGAGGCCAACTCCGAGAGAGAGAAGGTCTGACCATTATCTTAACGGTTCTTTGTCTTATCATTGTTATTATTGTTGTTGTTATTGTTATTAGTTATCATTATTATCATTACTATTATTATTATTATCATTATTATCATTATTATTATTATATTATCATTATTATTAATAATAGATTAATTTATTATTATTAATAATAATAATAACAATAATAATGATAATAATAATAATAATAATGATAATAATAATAATAATAATGATAATAATAATAATAATAACAATAACATTAATGTCTCGAGCACATCAAGTTCCAATGACGGGTTTTAATTATTTCTATGACATCCTTGCAAAGTACTAAAGAATTGTTTCATTTCCCACTAAAACCGTTTCCTTATATATAAGAGGGATGACCAAAACTAATATAGAAACACAGATTAGAATATATATCATCTGTTATCTTAACAGAGAGTTGTTTTAAATGGAAATACTTCTGGATGGAAAAGTGTTGCAAGTGGAGTTCCTCAGGGTTCCGTTCTTGGGCCACTTCTATTCATAGTATATATAAATGATATAGACCATGGACTAAAATCTACTGTTTCCAAATTTGCTGATGATACAAAACTGTGCGGAGTGGCAAATGATCACTCAAACCAATTAGATATTCAAGAAGATTTAGATCAATTACAGCAATGGTCTGAAAAGTGGCTAATGAAATTTAACAAGTAAATGCAAGGTAATGCACATAGGTAAAAATAACAGTAAGTACGATTACAAGTTATTTGGTAATTCGTTAACAAAAGTGGATAGTGAAAAAGATCTCGGCGTAATTATCAGTAACGACCTCAAATCATCCAAGCAGTGTATTTCAGCCTCTGAGAAAGCAAATAAGATTCTGGGACTGATTGCGCGATCTTTTGTTTTCAAAAGTCCATCACTCATTAACAAGCTATATAAATCGTTAGTTCGTCCACATTTGGAATATGCTGTTTCTGTATGGTCACCGAATCTCATTAAAGACATTGACAGACTGGAAAAAGTACAACGGCGAGCCACAAAACTGATTCCAAATATCAAAAATAAATCATACGAAAATCGACTAAAACACATGAATCTGTTTTCCCTAAAAAAGCGTAGACTCAGAGGTGACTTGATACAGGTCTTTAAGATTTTAAAGGGAATTGACAACATCAAAAGTGACAAAATTTTCACATTGAATGAGAATCAGACAAGAAACAATGGTCTCAAACTATCCGGAAATAGATTCAATTTGGAAGTAGGTAGAAACAACTTTGCCAACCGTGTAGTAAATGAATGGAATAAACTTCCTGCACAGGTAGTGCAATGTAGTTCAGTTCGAAGCTTTAAGAATCAGTTAGATAAATACCTAAGATGCTGTAATGATTATAATTTATCTTATATTATTTGCTTTTGTTTTGTCATCATTTGTCTGTCTGATTTTCATTTATTATTAGTTATATGTCAATTTATTATTATTTACTATTTACCTGTTTGTTTATTATTTAACTATACCTATGCATTTATTTATGTATTTTATTTGTTATTTACATTATTATAGTTTTTATTTATTGTTTTATTATTAGTATGATTTTTTTTTTCGCATCCGACCTAGATATGGATCAAAAGGTCTCCTGTCGGCATGCTCCGCCTTTGTAATCCTTTGTAATCCTTAATGAGAGCATTCGAACGGGCACAAAGAAAGTTACTTATGAGTCTTTACATTTCACAGAGACATCCAACTTCAACAACAATGAACTTACTTTCCCGCATCAAGCCACGCTGACATCACATTAATGTCAATGTGAACCGCATACTCATAGACCACATACGAATGCCAACGTGAACCACATGCTCATGGACATACTAATACCATATACGAATGCCGACGTGAACCACATACTCATGGACCACAATATCATACCATATACGAATGCCAACGTGAACCACACACTCATGGACCACATACTAATACCATATACGAATGCCAACGTGAACCACATACTCATGGACTACATACTCATACCACATATGAATGCCAACGTGAGCCACATACTCATGGGCCACATAATCATACCATATACGAATGCCAACGTGAACCACATACTCATGGACCACATAATCATACCACATACGAATGCCAACGTGAACCACATACTCATACCATATAACAATGCCAACGTGAACCACATACTCATGGACCACATACTAATACCATACATGAATGCCAACGTGAACCACATACTCATTGACCACATAATCATACCACATACGAATGCCAACGAGAACCACATACTCATAGACCACATACTAATACCACATACGAATGCCAACGTGAACCACATACTCATAGACCACATACTAATACCACATACGAATGCCAACGTGAACCACATACTTGTGGATCACATACTCATACCACATACGAATGCCAAAGTGAACCACATACTCGTGGACCACATACTCATCTCATACGTAAGCTGCCTCATGCAACGAGTCATGCGCGTGTTGGACATTCTGATTAAAAGGAAAAGTATGAAGCGGCCTTGCTCTGGATGTGCTGTGTATTGCTGCATTACTTCTGACCCAGGGCAGTGGGCGTGATGACCCGTCATCCAGGAGGAGCCAAGATAAGAGGGAGGGAGGGGGGCGAATGGAGGTGGAGTATGTGGGGATGGAATGGGTTGTAGTGATTTTTTTTTTTTTTTTTTTTTTGCTACCTCAGCTTGTAAGGGGGAAAAAGCTTGTAAGGGGGAAAAAGCCGTTGGTATATCTATTACCAGGTATGGAAGGATGAGGGTACAGCCCCTATGACCCAGGGTTTCTTAACATGGGGTGCTAACAACCCCTGTGGTGATGGGAAGTGCTGAATACATAGCGGTAAAATATCACTTCCACACTCTTCTCTTTTTCTGGGTCCTTTTTTTTTATCAATAAATAATCAAGCAGTACTTCACTTTTTTTTCCTCTAGTAATCAAATGTTAACTAGAGCCAAGGAGTTGCTAGACTACCTAGACCTGACTACTATAGGGGTACTGGGGTCGAAGAAGGTTAAGAAATGCTGCCCTATGCAATAGAAAGAGTACTATACAATGAATGTTGTTAAATAACAAATAGAAGTATACAGAATAGAGTATTACAGTATAGCGTTATAATATAGTATTATAAATGATACAATATAATATAGGTAAAATAGTAAATAAATGTTAGATGGTCACCAGAATAAATGGAAAAAATAGCCTTTCTCCGTAAGGACGTTGGATCGAATATCATAGCAGTTCCGATACTAAAGGCCCAGTCACACTCTCACGAATCTCATCAAATGCTGTTAGTTTGAAAAGCTGCAGGACGGCTTCGCCTACATTATTCTAGACAATGTGTCTAATATTCGTATTCTAGGTTTAACTTCTCTTAGTTCGTCATTCAGCTGCTTAGTATATGACGCAAAGGTGATTTGGCATTTGGAGATCTGAAAAACAAAAAAATTGTAAATGAGGTCGTTCCTACGCAAACGAACTCGCTCGAGTCGTGATAATGTGACCGGGACTTAAACAAATGCCACGGAGTAAATAAAATGATCTACAAATAAATAAATAAATGAATGAATAAATAAATAAAAATAGAAAATAAAAAATCATCAGCTGATAAGGATGGGGAGATGAACAATATTGTATATTCACAAACGAACTCGCTCGAGTCGTGATAGTGTGACCGCGACGAAATGCCACGGAGTAAATAAAATGACCTACAAATGAATAAATAAATGAATAAATAAATGAAAATAAAAAATAAAAAATCATCAGTCGATAAGGATGGCGAGATGAACAATCTTGTATATTCACAAACAAAAAGTTTTACTTGAATGTTAAAACAACTTGAATGGTAAGCACAAACAAAAAAGAATCACTAACACAACCAGTCTCCTAACAGTAGCGCCAATGTTTATTTATTTTATTTTATTTTCAATATAGTTTGGATGAATTAACAATTACATAGTTAACCAATCACAGACATACACAAGTATTCAATTACGTGTACACATAGGACCTTATCATCTGTCCTGTTGTTTACAATTTGTGAATATATTTTGGGAAACCATAATGACATACCAAGTAATTCCCATCTTAAAAAAACCTGTGTGGTATTTTGAATAAATATTTTAACCTGGACACGGGGACAGCCTCGTGAGATCTGTGGATTAAGACAAGGTCAAAACTGGAGGTTTAATAAAAATCGTCGGGATTGAAGACGTAATATACAATGGAGGTCATGCTTGAAGTTGCAGGAGATGAGGAGAGACGTGGGCGGATGATTTGAGACCTTTGAGGAGTTTCTGCATTTTTTTTTCTGTTTGTTTTCAGAAACTTTCGTTCATCTGGAGGAAGTTTTCTATCCTGAAGACTTTCAGAAACTACCGCGTATAATCTTTTCTGCACCTTATCCATGCCTGGCGCCGGAAGATTTTATTCAGGACAGGAGAAGCACCTCAAGGACGAAATGGTGATGGTCTCACCCTTGAAGCGCAATTTCGAAATGGGAGTCGGGAGTCGTCTAATAAAATGAAACTAGAGGAAATTGGACGAAGCAAGCAGGAGGAAGACGTGGATCGTCTAGTGAGATACTGACGAAGAGAGGCAGACAAGGAGCAGGAGGAGGAGGAAGAGAAAGGAGAAGGAGGAAGTGGAGGAAGAAGTACAGGAGGGGAGGGGGAAGGAGTGGGAGGGGAGGAGGAGCAGAAGAAGGAGGAAGAGAAAGGGAAGTAGGAGAAAGAGGAATGGGGAAGGAGGAGAAAGAGGAGGGGAGGAGGAGAAAGAGGAGGGGGAGGAGGATGAGGATGAGGAAGAGAACGAGGAGAAAGAGGAGGAGAGGGGGGGGGAAAGTAGGAGGAAAACGATGAGAAGAAGGAGGAAGAGAAGGAGGAGGAGGAGGAGGAGGTAGAAGGAGGGGAGAGGAATGGCTATGAGTAATAAGGCTGTTAATATGCAACGAGTGTAGTCGTTAAGCAATCTGTGCCTGGAGGAGGTTGCGAGGCCCAAAGCCATGCACAATACCTGATCGCCCTCGACGCCGCCACCGCCGCCATGCACACTTTTGCATGCCTGGCCGATTACACACGCGCCTACCCACCTACACGCGCATGACCATCTCTGCATATTCAATCTCCGATGATTAGAATATTGTGTTTAAGCACACATGCTGTTAACTCCACTTGTACATACACATATATACACAAACACACACACACATACGAGCGCGCGCGCACACACAAGGAAAGAGATAGGGATAGATAGAGAGAGAGAGACATCGAAACATAGATAGTTTGTCAAATTACAGATAAAGAATTAGTTTCGGTTAAGCACGACATCCGATACTTCGGCTAATTCCTAATTAACCTTTTCACTCCCGAGAGAGAGAGAGAGGGAGAGAGAGAGAGAGAGAGAGAGAGAGAGAGAGAGAGAGAGAGAGAGAGAGAGAGAGAGAGAGAGAGAGAGAGAGAGAGAGAGAGAGAGGGAGAGAGAGGGGGAGAGAGGGGGAGAGAGAGAGAGAGAGAGAGAGAGAGAGAGAGAGAGAGAGAGAGAGAGAGAGAGAGAGAGAGAGAGAGAGAGAGAGAGAGAGAGAGAGAGAGGGTAGGATGGGGGAAGGAGGAAGTACCTTGGCCATGAATAAAATCGCCTGGCGGCAGTAAAAATAAAACGAAAAGTACCACACAGTAGGGAAGGTGTTCATTCAAAGTTCTTATGTTCTTATGCACCTTTCAAGGACAATCTCGCGATGTTCATTGACACGACGTCTCTGACCATTTAGCCATCGAGGGACACCAAGGAAACGAATGAAGTAGCCTGAAAAGAACCAATATAAACAGGAAGGACTGGGTAAGGCCCTGTTCACACTAGCGGTTTCAACCGCCGCGGTTCAGTTACAATGTAAATCAATGGAGGCGTTCACACACAACCGCGCAGTTTCTCCTTGACTATGCAATACCGCCACGGTTTCCGAGCGGTTCAAACCGCTAGTGTGAACAGTGTTGGGTGACCCTGTGGCGATAGACCCCATACCACGGGGGACCAATCCCACCTACGTGGTAACCCACAGGGGGGATACGGAAAGGAAAAGGAACAATTAGGCCCTGTTCACACTAGCGGTTTGAACCGCGCAGAAACCGCAGTTGTACCGCATAGTCAAGGAAAAAATGCGCGGTTGTGTGTGAACATCTCCATTGATTTACATTGTAATTGAACCGGTTGCGGTTCAAACCGCTAGTGGGAACAGGGTTAGTAAGAAAGGTGTCAATGACGAAATCACTAGGACTTATTTTTAATAATCATGACATGATGGTAATGATAACCATTATGTTAAACAGCATATTAAGATACTTTAATTTTAAATGTCAAAGTAACTAAAACAGTAATCACAATTAAAAGGATAATTACCAACACAGTCTCAGTAACAGTTGTGTTAAGATATACTTTTTAATTCTTTATTATAATTTTCAATAAAACTTGGATATTCTTTTTAATTCTTTATTATAATTATCAATAAAACTTGGATGAATTGACAGTTACATAGTTAAGCACACACACATGTACACATGTATCCAATTACGTGTACACATATGCCTTTATAATCTGTTATGTTTACAATTTTGTGAATATTTTTGGGGGCACCATGTTGACATACCATATAACTCCTATCTACAAATAGTTAAAAATAAATAAACAAATATATGAAAAATAAAATAAATAAATATAAATAAATAAATAAATAAAAATAAACCAATAAATCAATAAATTGAATAAATACAATAAATTAATAAATTAATATAAATAAATAAATAATAATAATGATAATAATAATAATGATAACAAAAATATTGATAATCGTACAATGTCGATAAGTGTTATCCATTTATCTGTGTAACATGTTTAAGTAACCTCTATGGCCCACATAATTTACTTGACCATGTTAACTCAAACCTGACTGCTTACACACATTGAAGTTTTACATGTATCCATGACACAAAAAACATTCTTGCTGTCGCCAGGCGATTTTATTTAGGTGAAAAGAAATCTAAACAATAAAGTAAATAATAAATAATATGAATAAATAAACAAATAAATAGATTAAATAAAATAATGGAATTATATAAGTAATAAAAACAAATTAATAGATAGAACAGAACAAAAAAGATAATGAGATAATATAATAAATAATAAAAATAAATAAACAGAATAAAATAATGAAACAAAATAAGATAAAAAAAAAGGGGGGGGGGTGCTAAGTGAAAGGTGTTTGACCTCACTGAAGACGCTCACACACACTTTGGGTTGTCGGTGAGTGATTTTATTAAAGGAAGTTTAACTTTGACCCCCTGCCGCTTAACTGTTCCGGCTTGTCTCAGCTGACCCATAAACGATGGGGAGATTGTTGTCGTATATTTTCTGTCTCTCGCCGTTTTTTTTTTTTTTTTTGTGTGTGTGTGTGTGTGTGTGTGTGTGTGTGTGTGTGTGTGTGTGTGTGTGTGTGTGTGTGTGTGCGCGCGTGTGTATGTATGCGTGCGCGCGCGCTGAGAGAACTCTATAGGTAGTCGTATAAATTCCTCTTTTTTTTTTTTTTTACCTTGTAGCTTTTACAAGCTTTCTCCCTCTTCCGTTAATTGTTATGTAAATTACATGAACACTCGCGCGCTCATGTCTACAAATTCTTTTAACATTCGTTAACCTACTCAGTCTACAAAAGACTATTCCCTTAAACTTTCCGAAGATTTATTTGAGAATAAATGTTCTCAGTTTTTCAATTATTTCTATTTTCAGGAAAATACATTAATTCAATGAAAAATAAAACAAAGAGAATTAGCGAGATTGGAGAAGCAGAAAACAAATATTCATCAACAATCGCGAAGAAAAAACTCCATCAAATCCAAAACTGTTTATCAGGAATTTCGTATCTATTGTCTGAAGGTCCAAGTTAAATCACACGCAATGTTCAAACAATGGCTATCGCATTTAGTCTCATCAGCGATAAATATATTAACAAACTTCTGCGAGATATTACGACCCACACTGAGAACCACACATACCATACCATACACATATCATACTATACCACACAATGGATACCACTTTTAGACTCATCAACAATAAATACGAGTATATCATCAAACTTTTGTGAGGTTTTAACACACTGAATACAATACTCGACTTCTATAGTCACTTGCCGAAAGGCTATTCTATTTAGATGCGGGTATTTCCCTTGACTCTGAATTATCAATCTGTAGATACACACGAAATACTAATGCATTCTAACATGGGAGCACTGTGTGTGTGTGTGTGTGTGTGTGTGTGTGTGTGTGTGTGTGTGTGTGTGTGTGTGTGTGTGTGTGTGTGTGTGCGAAAGAGTGAGTGAGTATGTATGTATATGTGTATGTATATGCATATACACAGTATATGTACAGTATATGTATACATGTGTACGTTTATGCATGTTTATTTCTGCATATGAATTATGAATCCCTTCTGTCTCATAGTTAACAAATATCTCGTTTCCTCACCCGGAAACCGAACCGTGGCCTCCTGAGCAGCAAGACTCGTCTCTTATCAAGTTGCCCATCAAGGGAACAAAAGGCCTCGGCAACCTCATACGTTCCTCGTATGCAAGTTTCGTTCAAATCTTCCTGACTCCGACGTACGTGCCGGGTCGCGGCTGGCGCCAAGGTCTTCGTTTCCATCAGCATCGAATCCTGAACAAAAACAACACAAGAGAACTTGATCCCCTCGATGGGGCGAGCTAATAAGAGACGCAACTACCGACCCAAGTGGTGGTCCGAGTTCGAATCCCGAAGACAAAAACCAAAGAGGACAACGTCTGTGTACTCTGTTCTTGTGTTCTATCGTGGACCAAGTATGCGCCCATGCGGAACGCGATCGGGTACTTAGGCTCAAAACCGAACGCATCAATATCCCCCCCAAACAATTTAAACAGCGCAATACCTGTACGCTATAACTCTCGTTCACAATAACTGTAGGTCGTTCATCTCACAAACAATCATTGGAGGCCATAACATTTACGAAACATTTGTTGGATTAATAGACCAAGTTAGGCTCAGGTGTTAATGCCCGAACGCTTCCCAACACTCCCATCAATGCAAACGCAAGGTTGTCATTTGTTAATTCATGGCATAAACGGGGTTTAAGCGTTCATCATTAATTATTAACATATATTCAACACATATGATCATGTGTGATGTTAATGTGCGAAGGAGTGCGTCTGGGAATAGAAGATGAGGAAGACTATTGTATAGCCGTATGTATATCCGTACGTATGTATGCATATGTGTATATATGGTAGTTTCTATGTATGTATGTATGCGCACACACACACTGTGTGTGTGTGTGTGTGTGTGTGTGTGTGTGTGTGTGTGTGTGTGTGTGCGCGCGTGTGTGTTTGCGTGTGTGCGCGCAGATGTGTGTGTGTGTGTGTGTGTGTGTGTGTGTGTATGCACGTGTGTGCGTGTGTATGTGTCATGTGCGTGTGTGTGTGTGTGTACGTGACCACACGTGGACTGTACACATGAGTTTACCTTTATCCTTTTCGCCAACAGTAGGACTCCTCTCCCCCCCCCCCCCACTCGCCTTCCTACGGCTCCATTCCTTCCTTTTTGTAGTATCCTTCCTGGATTTTATGGACGCACCCTCCAGCCTACATATTGCCCCCGATGTGTCTAAGGATTGTTATCTCTCCATTTATGTATTTCCGCCCTTATCTCCTTTGGCTGTGTGGCCGTCATTGCCCTGTGGAAGGTTTCTTCTGGCCCGTTGCGGTCCTCAGACTGCACAGCCTGGATGGTTTCCGGTTTCTTCAGTTTTCCAAAAACTTCTTTTCTTTCACTCTTCGTCAGTATTGCCTTCTTCCTCTTCCTTCTTTTCTTGTTCTTGTTTTTTCTCCTTCTCTCTCTCTCTCTCTTTCTCTCTCTCTCCCTCTCCCCCCCCCCTCTCTCTCTTGCGTTCCTGTGCCTGTGTCTTTATCGCTTTCTTTCGGTCTTTGCCTCTGAAGCTCTTGAGAAGTTTCCCTTTCATCTGTTCTATTGACATTATTTTCCTTTTTTTTTATCTTAGTGTCTCTTCTTTTCTAGATCCCCGTTTCTAAATAGCTGGTCATCTTCTAGAGCCTGGCGGATACAGCTATAGTCGAGAGCCTCTCGCCCTAAGGTAGCACTACTCCATCAGATCTTTTATGTCCGAGAGAGGCTATAACCTCATAGCCAAGGAGAAGGTCGGGGGTGCCACGGAAATCAATAAAATCGTCTGACGACAGCCAGGATAAGAGAAAACAGGGCCACCCGGTACGGAAGGTCTTCATCGGGATGGGCAAGAACCTTGTGGCTATTGCTACGGCGCCACGGTATTGAATGAAATCGCCTGGCGCCAGCCAATGGCAGGAGACGTCACCCGGTAGATGAAGGGATCAAGACAAGTTACCTCCTTCTTCCTACCTAGGGGTTACCACAGAGATGAACACGGTAACCTTGTGGGAGACACAATCAAAAATTCTTTAGCTGAGCTAAGGGTGGACAAGACAAGCTAATATGAGATTGAAGAAAGAGAACTCAGAGATTCACTCACACAGGGCGAAAATAGAAATAAAAAATATATATAAAAAAACATAAGATGAGGATAAACTCAAAAAGAGGACCTAGGAAAGATGCAACAAACGAATAAGAGGCGTGAGAAAGAAACTTCGGAGCCTTACTCTCTCTCTCTCTCTCTCTCTCTCTCTCTCACACACACACACACACACACACACACACACACACACACACACACACACACACACACACATAAATGGACCAAAAAGAAAAAGAAAAATATATATGTATAGAGAAAAAATATAGGAGAGTAACAGGGTAGTAGTTATACAGAAGAGACGGGTGAAGTGACTAAGGGTAGGTTTGAACAAGGAAGGGTCACTGAAGGTAAAAAAAAAAAGACTGACCGAGTAAAAATGCTGAATGGAAACAGTGGGCGACGGGAAACTGAAGAGAGTGACGGGGAACAGACAATTCTTTTCAAAAAGAAATGTGAGAACAAGAATGAAAAAGAAAATAAATAAAATCGCAGTAGGGTGAAGGGAGAGAGCCAACACAAAATAGCACTGGAAGAAATGGCACCGAACAGGATTTTTTTTTTTTTTCTTCTTCTTCTTCACGGGTAAGACGTGAGCATAAATCTCTCAAAGGGAAATGACAGGTGTAAAACGTTACATATTTTTTTTAAGGATATATGTGAGCAAAGAAAACATGGTAGCCTGAAAACATTGCTGGGAATTAGGGAGGAAGGAGATGTGGAAACTATAATATTTTTGTAACGAAGAAAGAGTCAATCTTTGCTTCACCAAACGATAGAAAACTACCCACCGAAAACCCATTTTGAAAAAAAAAAAAATGCTGAAGATAAAAAGAAGACACTTATAAAAGTAACAAAGGGCGTGGAACGAAATGTGCTAAACAGAATAAAGTAGTGACGCAACTGAAAGAAAGAGAAGAGATAGGTAGTGCTTTCTACAAAGGGAGAGTAGGACTGGAAAGGACAGAAAAATTACTTCTGGGGAAAGAAGGGATCTGGGAAATCCTGCAGGAGACTTCTGTCGAGGGCAAAGCGGGAATCAAGAAGCTACGCTGACAGTAAAGAAAGAAGGCGAATAAAAGAAATGAAAGAAATACACCAGGAAAACTTTTGCTGAAGAGAAGAGAAACTCAAACAATTTTGATGGAAGACTATATAGGGAACCCGGAGACGTCTTCACCAAAGAAGAAGAAAAAAAGTAAATGGAGAAAAATAAATAAATATAAAAAATATTTTTATTTTTATTTTTGTGAACAGAGAAAGCCCGGCGAGCTCGCTAAAAAAAAAAAAAAAAAAAAAAAAAAAAAAAAAAAAAAAAAAAAAAAAAAAAAAAAAAAAAAAAAAAAAAAAAAAAAAAAAAAAAAAAAAAAAGGCGAGGTAGTTCCTGAAGAAGCTATGCTGAGAAGATGAGAAGAATGAAGATAACCAAGAACCTTACCGAGAACTAAGTCGGACAACGAGGAGAGTGTGAAGACAAGTTTGTGACATAAACCGGATGCTGTGGGAACAACGAGGCTGTGTATGGAAAAAGATGTATGGACAGAGGGGGAGGGGGAGGGGGGGAGAGAGGGGGGGAGAGGGGGGGAGATAGGGGAAGAAGAGAGGGAGAGAAGGGAGTTGAGGACAAGGAGGGGAAGGCAGTGCAAGGGGAAGGTGTAAAAGGCTCGAGAGAAATGTTTCGAAAAAATGAACATCGTGTTTTCATTTTTGAAAGCAGAGACCAGATAAAAATACACAAAAGAATTGACCAGTGGGGTTGATGGTTTAGGATGCTAGATTTCTACGACTGTAGCCTTCCTGCTAGGCATCGCCAGGTGATTTTATTCAGTCACGGGAAACCTTCGCATGTGCTCTTTTCAACAAGAGAGGAATAATTTCTTTCAACAAAATGATGATATACAGTTCATATTTGACCTCAAATAATATCTCTTTAATATGCATAAGCTCATAAAATCAGCTCTCTAGCTTCCATCCAACTATGACAGTGTTATGATACAATCTAAACACAAATGATCTACCCGTGGGAGCTCCATGAACATGACCATTTACAGCGTGTATGAACGATTGTTTTGGTTGACATTATCGTTGCATTTTTCCTCTGTAACACATTCAGCCGTTTACTTATATATAAATATCGCAAAATCAATGCAGTAAGACATAGCACCTTTGCAGGAGGGCCCGACAGCCGATGCTGGTTTACCCCTACAGCTTCATCACATGAGTGCCGGGGGATAAACACGAATTTTGTTATGAGAAACACGATTATTATTATTATTATTATTATTATTATTATTATTACTATTATTATTATTATTATTATTATTATTATTATTATTATTATTTTTTTATTTATTTTTTTTTTTTAAACCGAAGAAGTCAGACACTGAGGTTTTGGTTCTCAAGAAGCCCTTGTGGTTGAAGAAGACAAGGAGACAAAGGCCTGGCGTTATCCAGACATAAAGAGGTATTCAAATGGGTCAAGGGCTTTAACAAGTGTGACGCAAGCAAGGTCATAACATTAAAACAGCAGGGCAGGACTCGTAGTAATGGATTTCAATTAGAGAAATTTAGATTTAAGAGGAAGATAGGCAAAAAATGGCTTACCAACAGAGTGATTATCGAATGGAATGGACATAGTAACCATGTAATGTGGGCTGAAACAGTTGGGTGTTTTAAAGAGAAGATTAACTTTATGGGTAGAGATGACAAGTGGTAAGGGGTATGGAACTGCCTAGTGTAGACCTTATAGTCTCTTGGGTGCATGTTTCGATTCGGCCACCCTCCTCATAAGGTGGAAGAAATTGTATATATGTATAAACTCACTCATTTCATTTCTCATAAAGTAAAAAAAAAAAATAATAATAATAATAAAAAAAAATCCGGGTATTACGTCTTTCCATTCAGATATACAATATATTTTTATTTGAAACAGAATAAAAAAAAAAGTCTATTAAATGAAGATTTTATTACGAATACAAAAGAGCTTTTTCAACCGCGGCGTAAGCATCGTACCATGAAATGAATCTTAAATAGCAACTAACGCCATATAAGAGCCATTTCTTTAATATTCTCAGCTGCAGTTACTACATCTAAAATCGTATCATAAATATTGATATAGAACTCAAAGGTCGTATGGTAATACATGAAGGGACGTGGAAATTCTTTAGGCAACCATTTTGTCAGAACGGAAAAAAAAAAAAAAAAAAATTACGGTGCCTCGGCGCCCGAAAGGAAGTGTCTAATTAATTCTAGAGAATTTATGGTAACTCTTCTAGCAAAGGAGTGGACCGAATATGGGCGACATGTTGTAAAATCGGCTATGTCGTTGGCAGAGCCTTCGCATGTCCTCGAGGCTGGGTCAACGCGAGACCAAAGGAGACAAAAGCCATGAATTAAGAGCCCAAGAGTCTTCAATCTTTTTCTAACTCCACGTACTACTTTTGAGCATTCTTAGTGGCACTCAATTACTCCTTCCATAATGTGATAAAAAAAATATATATATGTTATATATATATATATATATATATACATATATATATATATTATACATAAACTAGGGCATCAGTAACAGATCCGCTGAGTATGTCTATACAGGCCACGCCTACAATCATCATAATTCATGAGAAGATAATATATACAAACACACGGACCAAAGAAAGCAGACCTTTCCTTAACATTCCATTGCCATTACCCGCGCACCAGGGCAAGGTTCGTAAACGGTTAAGCTTCTGCCTCTCTCGTAAGCTTCTGCCTCGACGTCGGCAGGGCACACCTATGACCCACTGGAGCGGAAGCCCGAACGAGGTTCTTCGCCTGAGGAGTTCGAGAACCGGTCGGCTACCTCACCAATGCGCACGAAGTCAGCGGTAATGAGAACGAGAGAGAGAGAATGAAAGAACAATAATGTAAGAGTCCCAGAGGAGCGACGACTGACTGACCCGAAGAGAGGGCAAGCATGTCTAATGGGGGTTATCACAATGGGTTGATTTTTTGCCTCCAATCTCCGATTCGTCGACGGTACCGCCCACCTACAGAACTTTTCCCCGCCGTGAAACCATTGTGGTAAACTGTTTCGTTTTCTCAACAATTTACGTAGACTGTCATTTGATATACTGGAGGAAGATTATTTTCCTGCAGCATATCAGATTCATTCACGAGAGTTGCACATCTGCCCCGTGCAATGTCCAGTATAATGCTGAAGCTCCAAAAAGTTATTTCTTCCTTAAAAAGGACGAATACAAGAAGAACGCGCAGGTGCCAGAAGGAGGCGAAGACGAGGGAAGGTACGAAGGAGAAGGAGAAGGAAAGAATGCCAAGTCAAGAAGGCGTTGGACGATTGGTTCGACGGGTCATTTTCACAGTCGTTCTGTTCGTTAGCACGACTCCGGATACCCAGGGTGGCCAACATCTTTTTTTTTCACCCAGGAATGCCAACCCCCTTGAAGACCGGTTATCACAATTTTAAAAATGTAAACAACCGCATCGATGGTCATTAATATTTAAAAAAAAAAAAAAAAAAAAAAAAAAAAAAAAAAAAAAAAAAAAAAAAAAAAAATTAGTCAACGTTGGGTTGGTTTGTGTGCATTGGGGGGTTGGTACCACTGGCCTCGAAAGGTTGGTGCCACTGATTTTATAGCTCTTCAAACGATCCCTAGCGAATGTGAAAACAGCCACAAAAGAAGAATGATTACTTGGAGTGTGGGATTCCAGATAGGCGTGAGAGAGAGAACGGTGGGGGGAGGGAGGACGATGGGAGGGAGTGGGAGAAGAGGAGGGAGTGGTAGAAAGAGAGGGAGT
>NC_134817.1:36547099-36562099 GCF_046742065.1 Oratosquilla oratoria | reverse complement strand
TAGCTCACAAGACTTCTCCCGTCTCTCCTCACTTTCCGCCAAGCAACGATCATTCATTCACTCATTCTTCACGGTGAGTGAAGCCGAAGGTTGCCTCTGGGATGACCGCTAAGATGAGTGAAGCAACTCGTGGCCTGTCACTAAACTAGTTTAACTATGATAACTAAGATTACCTTTGCAGTCTCTCCGAACTCGAGTGAGTCTATCTCAACTCTAACGTCAATTCTAACGCTTCAGAGAGCTGTCCATTTCAATTCTTCAAAGAGAATAATGTACCTATTCATCTTCCAAAAGCTTTTTGCGGGTTAACTACTGATAGGTAGGACATGAATAGATAAATTACAATAAATGTCAGATTTGCAACATATGTTAAGAGTGAGAATTAAAGAATGATTTTATGTGCCCAGAGTCCAAACGGTGAAACTATTTGAGTTAACTTGATTATCGACAGCTCTTTGAGTAGCTGTGGTCTAAAATGATAATAGAATGATCTGTACTTAATTTATCGAAATTGGTTGGGTGAAAAAAAGGAATTCTTATTAATTATGTGACTCCCTCCACTGCCTACAACTGAATAGAAGAACCTGGCGGTAGCCAGAATAAAAAGAGCAAAGTACCACATATCATGAAAAGGTATATACGATAACTCATCTTAAGGCTCTGTTCTCACTAGCGGTTTCCGCGACGGTTCAATTACAATGCAAGTCAATGGAAACGTTCACACACAACCGCACAGGTTTCCCTTGACTTTGCAGCACTGCTGCGGTTCCCGCGCGGTTCAGACCACTAGTGTGAATAGGGCCTAACTCTCTAAACCTCAGGCGATAATTTCATATGAATAAAATCACCTGGCGACAGGCAGAAAAAAAATACAATCTCATCAAATTACTCTACGGATTAGTCAAGAACACAAGAACATAACAGTGGAGGAGACTGTAAGGGACCATAAGGCCTACACTAGGCAGTTCCATACCCATTATCACCCATCCCCATTCATGAAGTCATCTAATCTTTTCTTGAAACCATCCATAGTTTCAGGGCACACGACATGGTTACAAAGTCTATTCCAATTGTTGAACACTGTACTGGTAAACCAGTTCTCGCCTATTTCCTTCATAAACCTAAACTTGTCCAATTCAAACCCATTTACAACGCGTCTTACCGTGCCGTCTTAATATGAAAACCTTACCCATATCTCCCTTGTTAAAGCCTCTGGGCCATTTGAATACTTCTAGTTATGGTGTTCTTCTGAAACTGAATAAAATCGTCTGGCGACAGAGAGAAGAGACGTGGGTTTAGGGGTCAAAGGACATGTCTGTGGATGGGGCAAGTCCTCGGTAAGCTCAGATCAGAGCAAGCATTCCCCAACAAGTCTTCTGGCTCTTACAAGTCTTGAACTTTCCTGAAGGCGTGGCTTCCCCTGGGTCTCTCTCTCTCTCTCTCTCTTCCTCTCTCTCTCTCTCTCTCTCTCTGTCTCTTGCTCCCGCTCTCCTCCTCTCTCTTTACCTATTTCTCGTTAATATATTTGTCTCTCTCTCTTAATATCTTCATCTTTCTATATATCTCTCTCCTAATGTTTTAATGGCTTTCTCTCTCTGTCTGTCTTTCTCTCTCTCTCCCTCTCAATATCTCTCTCTCTTTATTAACATTTTTCTCTTCCTCTCTCTTTACCTTTATCTCTCTTTACCGCTCTCTCCCTCTCCCTCTCCCTCTCTTTCAAGGAAGACCAAAGCACCAATCTCCATTGCAACTGTAACTGGTCTTGGCGGCGCCCGCCCATTCTCTTCACTCCTGGACATTACGGATAAAAAAAAAAAAAAAAAAAAAAAAAAAAAAAAAAAAATCCATAAAGATCTGCACGAGAATCTTAGAAATATGAATCACTAGACACTAGTATAGATCCATAAGGAAAACTAGACGCGAAGGTACTCCGCAAATGGCAACAAGAGAAGAAGTTGTTTTGTTTTATGGCCACTAGTTATCGTGTAAAAAAAAAAAAAAAAAAAAAAAAAAAAAAAAAAAAAAACTCGACATAGACGTTCGAGTCCTGCATTCCGTACCCATTTTAAAGCTAGAGTCCTATTTATCTTCAATCCCGACGAAAGGTATTACTGCATATTTGAGTCCGTTCACTGATGTACACACATGCAAACTTTTACACAACAACACAAGTTGTGTTATATAGGACTATCTCAAGACGTAACTCTTGTAAGTGAATGAACTTAGGCCATCAGATAAGTGATAGTCTGTGTACATAAATACCCACGAATATTCATATATATATATATATATATATATATATATATATATATATATATATATATATATATATACATATATATACATATATATATATATATGTATATATTATATATATATGTATATATATATATATATACATATGTATATATCTATATATACATATATATATATATATATATATATATATATATATATATATATATATATACAAGCACACAAATATTTACCAAATTTTCCTTGTATTCTTAAACACACATGTACTCAATGTCGACATTTTTCATTTATCAAAGAAACACCACAATCTAATGGACATTTTATTTGTGTACTGAAGACCCAACATCTCAATTATAATCTCTTCCAGTAAGTCTACAACATTTACCTTCTTAATATACAATTTACAAACACAGTCTTATCAGAAATTTCGGAAATAATTCTTCCATGTTGCGGTTTCTTGTATCTCTTCTCAACAAATGTGAACGGTGAACATAGCCAGCTTCTGATCGAAAACATTTGGGATTTTTTTTTTTTTTTTGTATCATTTGGGGTGATAGTACTTTACAGTTATCGGTATGTAACAACATAACTCATTAGATCAAAGTATATATATAAATATATATATATAAAAATAAATAAATATATATATATATATATATATATATATATATATATATATATATATATATACACATTCATGTACCCAAGGACATAAATCATGATACTTCATTAACTACAGTCCTGAGTAATGTATCTATTAAACACAATAGGGAGGGGGCAGATTATTTACATTGTCCATATGGAATATACATATATAAGAATATATCATTGTCCACGATAATAACTCTATCCAGATCGTGTGTGTGCGTGCGTGCGTTCGTGTGTGTGTGTGTGTGTGTGTGTGTGTGTGTGTGTGTGTGTGTGTGTGTGTGTGTGTGTGTGCGCATATACGAGTACAAAACATGTTTAGGTATATGCAGAGATACCCCGCAAACATGACAAAAAAAAAAAAAAAAAAAGAGGCAATGCAAACACTAACTGGAGAGCCAGACATCTCCAGACATCTTCGGCCAGTCTCCAAAGACCACCAAAGCGGTTCCTCTTTGTACGCCCTCTTATGTCTTAGGAAGTCCAATTTGCAATGAAGGCTAAAGAATGTATCCATTGGGGCCTTGCGCTCCGGGTGGAGCAGAACGAATCGTCCACTTAAATCAGAGAAACACTGGGCAGTTAAACGTGTGGCTCTGTTTTATGTCTTACTGTTGCAGACCGCGTGCGTAGAGTGATAGAGATGGAATCGAGTTCTACTCTTGGAGTTATGCATCACGGAGTAGAGGATCGGATTGACCCCGAGATCAGGCAATTATGGAACATTAATATTCATCAACTGTTGATCCCCTGGAAAATTAATGGCGAATGTCACTCTGACCAAGGAAGAAGAGTAGATTTCCACAGTGGACTGAAGGCTGCATTATAGTTTACATTCTAATCAGCGTCAAACTGTCTTGATTAGAAGACTATTTGATCTGTCTTTAAATCCTCTGATTCGGTTATCTTCAAGGAATTTTTGAGACTATTTTAAAACCGTACAATAAGTCGCGGACATGTCATTTGAATCAGCAAATTCTATTCTATATTCAAATATAACGCTTACTACCGAGTTTCAATATAGTTTTCTATGTATTTGCAGACTATCATCCTGTATAAAATGTGTGAAACGTTCAGTATATATATACAATATATTAACCTATACGCATCTGCTGGAGAGAAATTTTAGTAATATTTTCATAGTGAATAGAGTGATGCAAGACTTTAGTCCCCAACTGTACTAGTACGGACGCACCACAAGATCTTAACTAATTTTCGACACCCTAAAAGAAGGGCCGATACAATAATCAAGATTTAAGTGGGGTTTCAAAATACAGGACAACTTAAGTGGTGTTTCAGAATACAGGTCAACTTAAGTGGTGTTTCAGAATACAGGTCAACTTAAGTGGTCTCTCATATTACAGGCCAATATAAGAGGGGTTTCAGAATACAGATCAACGCCATCCCCGGAAAATGTATATATATATATATATATATATATATATATATATATATATATATACACATATATATATATATATATATATATATATATATATATATATATATATACATGGATGCCTCACACACAATCACAACATACATGGTGTGGAGGACCATTGGTAAGAGACCGAGAAAACTATCCGTGTCATGTGTACCATAAATCACTACCACCAAGCGTTACCGAACAACCACAATGGCAGCATCAACAACAACAACATGTACACCTGAAGTGTGTTCTCGTTAACATATTGTACAACTGTACATCTACAATGCTATAAATGTAGTTTATATCTTCCAGTGCAATGCATACTGGTCAAGAAGGAAATAGATAAATAAAATAAAATAGAATAAATAGATAGATAAATAGATAAAGGTTAAAAATTCTTCAAGCACAAGGAGTGTCCTACCCCCCTCCCCCCGAATATTCAGACATATATATATATATACATATATATATATATATATATATATATATATATATATACATATATATATATATATATATATATATATTTCTTGGGCACAGGTTTTCTCTCAGACAATTCTGATTAAAATGAACTGCACTGGATGCTTTGATGATTTTAAGGTATTTTAAGGAATTTTGGATCTTTTGAAAGATACCGTTACTCGTAGAGGGGGACTGGATGAAATTATTCATTTCTCTTTGATGAGGAGCATAGCTCACTTTTAGTGCTGTTGTATGCCGACTTGATTAACTATCTTCTTGAAACAGAGGAAACTATTGACTAACATTCACCGAAACTCAGAGTTTTTCGCCTCGATCTGAGGCTTCTTCAGGGTGTAGACTGCGGGTTGTTTCTTCACTGGAGAATAGTGAGGAATAGTGAGGAAGGTTATCCATGTAAGGATAACTTTCCTCACTATTCTCCTAACCTCCAGTGAAGAAACAACCCGCAGTCTATACCCTGAAGAAGCCTCAGATCGCGGCGAAAAACTCAGTTTCGGTGAATGTTAGTAAATAATTTCCTATGTTACTAGAAGATAATTCATCAAATCGGCATACAACACTAAAAGTGAGCTATGCTACTCATCAAAGAGAAATTAATAATTTCATCCAGTCCCTCTCTACAAATAACAAGGTCTTTCAAAAGATCAAGAATTCCTACCTTAAAATCATCAAAACATCCAGTGCAATTGATTCTAATCAGAAATATATATATATATATATATATATATATAGATATATATATATATGTATACACATATATATACATATATATATATATACGCGTGTATATGCAAAAAGATCACAAAACCACGTGGTCCAATAAACTGCTGATAACCACAAAGGAAACCGAAAAAGAAATTAGAATTCTCAAATACTCTTGTGTGTGTGTATATATATATATATATATATATATATATATATATATATATATATATATATATATATATACTATTGGCTCCATAACTAACAGAACAGACCCGAAATACTAGACTGCTCCTTAGCTAGAGTGCAAAACTTGTTTCTAGAATGACGCGTAATAGGCTTAACAAAATCTTCTGGCGTCACGCAGAATATAATTAGCGAATGACATCATCATATCTATGTGCTTTTTAGTTTGGTGATGCTCCATTGTTAGGTATTAGAAATTAATGTTAGAAAGACTACCGTATAGTGCCTAGACAAATACTCGCTCAAACAAGTCCTCACTATATTTGCTGTAACTATAGTTATAGAGGCCTACACTGTATTATATTCAGAAATATTCCTATGCCTTCATGGGTAAAATGATACATTAATTAACTACCATAGAGCATAGTAGAATAAACGAATGAATAAATAATAAATACACAAATAGATAAGTAGACAAATAAGCAAATAAATAAAGAAGTAAATAATAATTAGATAAATAAATAAAGAACTAAATAACAGATCAATAAATAAATTAACAAATAAAATATTAAATAATGAATTAATAAATAGATCAATAGGTTAACGACAAATAAACCAATTCATTAATGAAAAAAAAATTAATTGAATAAAAAAATCGGCCAGCCTGGTACCAAAGTACTTTATTCAGCTTCAGAAGCCAATGAACATAAACGAGATGAATGAAAGTTGAATGGAATCGCTTGGCATTAGCCACACCACAATTACTAAAACAGCCACTGGGCTCCATTATCTTTAATAATTCCTGCAACAGCCTTTGGCTCCAGGCAATGCTACACAATTAGCTTTGGTCTTCTTTTTTCTCGTTCACTGACGCAAGTACACATTATGGAAATAATAAACTTGGGGGGAAAAAATATATCTTGAACAGTAGTAGCTGTTGTACCTAAAGTCTGAAACGTCTCATTATGTGTCTACAAAATGTAAAAAAAAAAAAAAAAAAAAAAAAAAAAAAAAAAAAAAAAGGGTCCGCGTCTATTTTATCCAGATGGCTCCATTTCATGATGGGAAACCTATTTCTCAGTGACTGGGTTAAAAATATATCTCGAATTTACAATTTACCTCCACTAACCTTTGCCCTGTATTTTATACCCCCAATCTTTTATCCTAGCTGTCGTCAGACGATTTTATTTACCTGAGACAATAAAACCCTTCACACGGTTGCCTGCGGTTTGAGCCAAATAAAATCGATAAGATACACAAACAACTAAACATATACTTAACCAAGAAATATTACTAACCTTCCGACTTCTGAAATTCCTTTACATTTGAGTAAAATTACTTAGCGAAAGAGGTAATGCATAAACAACTAATCACACACTTAACCAAGACGATTACTAATCCTCTAGTTTCTGAGATGTCTCCTTTGCATTTGAATAAAATCACTTAGAGCGAAAGAGGTAATGCACAAGTCTTCGTTCGGTCCTCGATGGCTTAAAGAGGCCACCGGTTCTTTGGCCTCCCAGAAAGTCTAGTTTACAAAAAGGCTTCAATATACAACAACCTGCTTTCACCGCACATCCCATAAGGAGCGCTCGTCCATGCACAGGGGTCCACCACTACCGCAACAGACTAAAGCCACTTTAGTGGCATCACATCACAGTATGTTGTGTTAGTATAATGTTCACAGTGGTCCACATACGAAAAGAGTTCTGAAGAAAATTAAGACCATTGAGATCGAGTTAAATCCAACGATAAAAAAAAAAATTAATTTAGACTTGTAGCACGAGATTCAGAACCTATAAAAGTGCCCACAAAACAACGAAAATGAGCTCATTTTGTCAAGACGGTGCATCCTATCTTCTTGTCCGCTTCAGCGCAGGGGCACAGTGCATAGCTTCTGTCTGGACAAGCCCCAGATAATGTCAAACTTCAATCCTTTCCTTCCCTCTCCCCATCCCCCTCCCCCCTCTCTCTCTCTCTTCCTCTCTGTCTGTCTCTTTACATCGCCCAATGACTTTTATGTGCAGAAGCTTGATTCACTTTTATCTGTTTCTGTAATCTATGAATCCACCTATATTGAGTGGATAAATGATCCATTTTATGGGGCCACCTACCATACAAAAATAAATAAATAAATAAATGAAAATATAATAAACAAATAAATAAATAAGTGATCCATTTTATGGGGCCACCTACCATACAAAAAATAAATAAATAAATAAATAAAAATAAAAATAAACAAATAAATAGATAAATAAATAAACAAATAAATGAATAAAACAAATAAACGAACAAATAAGAAAATAAATAAAAATAAATATTCACAAGGAGTTAGATGAATAGTCTATACTTCCCTTCAGTAAGACGATATGGAAGATGAACAGAAAGGAGATAGGGAGCGTGGCAAAGGATAACCGGGAAAAGAGAGAATTATAAGCAAAAAAAAAAAAAAGAGAGAAAAGAGAGGGGAGGTAACAAAAGAGATGACTGGAAAAAATGAAAAAAAAATGGCACAATGTTTACAAGTTCGATGGTTTGCAGTCGCAAACAGCAAAACGTGACATAAACATAGTGACAGGGGAAAATGGGCTGAAGAAGAAGAAGAATGAACAAGACAAAAGTGAAGAAGAATTGCGGGGAAAGTTGAATGATGAAGCAGACACGGCCGAGAAAGAAACACAAACTAATGATATCCAGTAAGATGAATACAAAGGCAGATAATAAAGTGGCGCCAGAGGAAACCCGAAAGATATAAAGTGAGTGACCAACACACAAAAGAGAAGAAAGTCCGCATTGGGTATGTACTGAAAACTGATTAGTATTGACCATCAATATGCATATACATCGGGTCATGTAAGAATGAGAGTATCAGATCTCTAATGGAGTTTGTCTTGGTAAAGAAATAGAGAAACGGGTAATTTCTAAACATAAATGAACGAAGATGAAATAGAAGAAAGAGACCGGACCATACAGTGGTTGAGGAACAAACAGGAAATAAATGAAGGCTATACAAAAAAAGATAAGAATATGGAATATATAAAGACAGAATTGAAGAAGCGTGGAAGGAAAGAAGAACAATGACCATTGTAATACGGAGGTAATTTTTAGTCCTGTCGGTTCCCTTTCCCTACCCATATAAGGACAACCAACCCTTTTTTCCCCAGTCAGGGGGAATAGTACCGGACTGCCAAACGGTAGATACATTTGCACGCAACCCACGGACCATGGCTTCCCCTCCGGCTTTCAGCTGATATTGCAGATGCCAGCCGCCTTTCTACCCTTCAACTTGCAACCTCTCTAACCTCACTCAAAGGGCGGAGTTTCATTTATCGGTGGATCAGCAACGTCATCTGTACACCAACTGGTGGAAGTTGGTCTCCAGGATGGTCGGCCCTGTACAACTGTTCAATGTATTCCGCCCCGTAAGCTCTCTAAATATCCATGTTTGATACTAGTCCCTATCACCTCTTTGGGCAGCGCTCAACTGGGTCACATACTTTTTTTTCCAAAGCTCAGTAAGTTGGTATGGCATTGTTCCCATTGAAAGGGTCCTAGACACCCTCAATGATTTTCCTGAGATATCTCGCTTTTTCTCTTCAAAAGGTCTCCAGTTCGCCGTTTTAGAGCCCCAGCTTATCAGGTGGTACAACTTATCGCTATATTCTCCAGTGTTTCAAGCAGCGCCACATCACTCTTTAGTATTAGACGCTTTTCCCTACACTTCTCGACAGGTTCAGATTACCTTAGCTGAGGGTATCCCACAGTTCTTCAGGGTCCTAAGTGCCCCAAGCACTTCAAATCAAACGTAGGCTGTTGCAGCATACTCCGGAGCGCACATATAATTCCCGGGTTTCTTCAGATGAAATCCTGATAGATTATTTATCGGGATTGTCCTGGGTGTTGCATCACAAGTCTATGGTTGGTCCTAAAGAACTTGATACTCCAGTAACCCTTGAGCTCCGTAACATCTTCCAACGTCGTGGTCCGTGCGATGTCGGCCCAGGCGGTAGCTGCTTGGCTCAGGGCATACCTAACTCAAAAATTCAAGCCGATTTCCTTCCCCTAACCGAGATGGGCCAGGGCCACTCCTCTCCGCATGAACCAGGGACCGAAAAGGAGCGTTGCTAGCCCCAGGGGGGCGCCTTGGTGCAACCACAACACTGGGGCATCGTTCAACCTCCAGTACTTTGGTCTCCCGACCTTGTAGGGACGCCACGCGCGGCATACAAATGGGTTAATGACCCATAACGGGGTTGAATAGTCAATGCTATATAAAACCACATTATACATACATACATATATATATATATATATATATATATATATATATATACATTATATATGTATATATACATATATATATATGTATATACATATATATATGTATATATATGTATATATATATGTATATACATATATATATGTATATACATATATATATGTATATACATATATATATATGTATATATATATATATATATATCTATATATATATATTGGTGTGTGTGTGTGTGTGTGTGTGTGTGTGTGTGTGTGTGTGTGTGTGTGTGTGTGTGTACATATATATAACAATAATGTCCTATTGCAAAATGACAATATTACTGCACGCAATGTCAAAAGAAGAAAAAACATATAATAAAAAAAACTCTATATCCTGTGCATCTATCCTTTCTACCGCGTCTTTGTCTTTTAGAGACCTCACCAAAGTCTTAAGTTCTCTCTCAGACCTCCTCCTTGTTCTATTTCGCTCCTTAATTCTACATGAAGGATCTTCCCATAACCTCCTCTTCAAAAGAGTTTCTGACTCCACCACTTGGTCCGTAAGAGACTCGAGAGCAAACCAGGAGCCTCTGACCTGGAAATCCCTCCCCCCTTCCCCACCCCCACTGTTGACAACCAATGAAACCTGCCAACAACTTACTGCTGCAATTAGATGAACATTCAATAAATCACAGCTAAATGTCTATTGAGATAAGTAGCTCACTCGTTGGACAGGATAATCATCCGATGAGCCATTTCCTATTGAATCAGATTATAAGCTGCATTACTCTTATCCAATACAATGGGCAAATATTTTAGAGCTTAAGATAGATGGTGGATAGTTAAAGATCATTTTGACGATTAAGCCTGCCCTTATTGGGCCTCGGGATCGAGTCGCCATTTCCTTTAAATGTGTCTGGCTGTATTATGCATTAGAGTGCCGAAGACATCAAACGAAATTGCGATAGAATAGTTTGAGTTCAGGTTATTACAGAGTTCCCGCCCGTTACTCTACCCACAGAATAACTAATGAACGGATCGACCGGAGGGGGTAGCTTAAAGAAGTGAAAATTTATTGCTGGTCATTAAAAGGTCACATGAAAAAAATATCTAACCACTATAGCCAACGGCCTCCGCTAAGTAATCCTAATGCAAATCGTGTACCGTATTGACAAAAAATGTAGGAAGAAAATTCGTTTACGATCCACTTATCCACATAAGGAATATGTTCATAATGGGTTACAATGACAAAGCACGCTGATAGGAGAGTCTTCGGTTCCTAACGAAGCTGGACGATAAATAAAATAATAATATTTACACAAGGCAAAGGGTCAATAAGAGATTCTACGATGAAGCTGTTAGTCAAAGAAAAGGTTTATGTCGAAGGCGTCTGGTACCTCGTAGAACCTTCCCGTTTCTGGAACGTCAAAAGTAGTCATCACGACAAAAGTGCTACTTATTTTGAGGCGTTGTTAGGAACATAATAACATAAGAATGGAGGAGAGTGCAAGAGACCATAAGGCCTACACCAGACAGTTCCGTGTTTCTTAACACCTTTCATCCCTAGCCACAGATTTATCTAATTTTCTTGTAAAACAACCAATACTATCATCACTCACTTCACAAACCTAAATTTGTCCAATTCAAATCCAATACTACAAGTTCTGCCCTGCTGCCTCAATATGATGACCTTGTCTGCAGCATGCTTGTTAAAGCCCTTGACCCATTTGAATACCTCTATTAGATCACCCCGCATTCTTTCTCTTTCCAGAGTGTTTATTAAGGTGCCTAAGACTGGATGTTGAGGGTGACAACCTACAATAATGGTGGTTCTGGGGTCGGCACCCCACTGGGTAATTATATACCTAGTAAGGAAGTGTTCCGAGGTCGAGTTCAGTTCCCCGAAACTGTTTTGTTTTCTCTGACGTGTCTATATGAGGCGGCGGTCGTCCAGAACGCGACCTGACCTCTGGCGACTTGTCCAACCAATCATTACTTATGATGACCAAGCAAGCTGACGACGAGAGACCTTACGGTCTATAACGAGGTCGGATGCAGAAGTGTAAAAAAAAAAAAAAAAAAAAAAAAAAAAAAAAGAATATATTTAGTAAGCGCGGAAAAACAAAATGTTAGATAAACATCACGTGGACAACTAATGGGTCTATAAAAAATCCTATTTTCCTTACGCGGCACGCTTCGACCACTTGATTCTAAATATCAGAACCAGAAAGCTATTCTCTCAAGAGCGAGTGACACAAGCGGTACCGAAGAAACTCAAAGGAACCACGAGCAACCATTTGCCCCTTGCAACACATTGGGCAACGCGCCTGCAATGGATATCTGGACAAGCCTGCACAAGCACAGGGAGGAGGGCAGCGACGCGACGGGGCAACAGCGAAGGGGGCAGGAGGGTGGGCAGAAGCTCGAGCCGGGCCAAGGAGGAGGAGGAGGAGGAGGAGGAGGAGGAAGAGGAGGAGGAGGAGGACAGGAGGAGGAAGAGGAGGAGGAGGAGAGGAGGAGGGGAGGGGGAAGGGGAGGGGAGGGGAGGGGAGTAGGTAGGAGAGGGAGGGGAGTAGGTAGGGGAGGGAGGGGAGGAGGGGAGTAGGAAGGGGGAGGAGGAGGGGAGTAGGAAGGGGAGGGATGGGAATAGGAAAGAGAAGGGAGGGGGAGGGGAGAGGAGGAGGAGGATAATGAGGAGGGAAGGAGGAGGGGAGGAGGAGGAAGAGGAGGAAGAGGAAGAGGGGAGGAGAGAGAGAGAAGGAGGAAAAGGAGGAGGAAGAGGGGCGAAAGGAGGATGTGGGGGAAGAGCAGGAGGGGAAGGAGGAGGAGGAGGAGAAAGAAGAGGAGGAGGAGAAGGAAGAGAGGAGGAGGAAGAGAGGAGGAGGAGGAGGAGGAGGAGGAGGAGGAGGAGGAGGAGGAGGAGGAGCAAGAGGTGAGCCAGCGGGTCGAGGAGGTAGTGAACCCAGGCACCACATCAACCGACCAACCAACTGACCGACGCAACAACCCCACTGACCGACTCAACCTCCTCTGGTCGCAGGCACGTGGAGTACAGCCCACTGGACTCCCCGCACTCTCGCACTCGCTACTCCCCTGTCTCGCTACTCCCCTGCTTGCACGCTACCTGTACCTGGATATACGTCATCATCCGCGGAGCGAGTCGGTGATACAATCGACTCTAAATCACTTTCTAGTTTTGTAGACCACAACATCCTTTATTGGAAATGAGCAAAAGTACCGTATTCTCATCAATATACACTCAATAGTAAGTCATCATTGGCATGTGTAGCTTTGTGTGTATTTGTGTGTATGAAGCGTTTAGAATGTCGGTGTGTATGTGTGCTTGTGTATATGTTTCTATGTGTGCGTGTGTGTGTGTGTGTGTGTGTGTGTGTGTGTGTGTGTGTGAGAGAGAGAGAGAGAGAGAGAGAGAGAGAGAGAGAGAGAGAGAGAGAGAGAGAGAGAGAGAGAGAGAGAGAGAGAGAGAGAGAGAGAGAGAGAGAGAGAGAGAGAGAGAGAGAGAGAGAGAGAGAGAGAGAGAGAGAGAGAGAGAGAGAGAGAGAGGGTGCGCGTATGTGCACGTACACTTTTTTAACCAATCCACCGTCGACAATACAGAAAACAAACGACGATTCTCCGGATGATGTTATCAACATCACCACCAATCCCCACAGTCAACCACGAACAAAGAAGAGCCCAAGTTTCTCCGAGGTTGTAATCAGAAGGTTATTATTAACGGCTGGGATGTCTGGGGACCAGGCAGAGACAAGACACAATAACAGCCAAACGCTGACCATTGACTCCTGATTGGCTCCGCGCCAAACGGAAGCCAGCAAAGCCTGACTTCCAGCATCATTTCTCAACATTTCCAGGATTCCCCGGTGGTGCTTGAGCTCTCACTCCATCCACGAGTGACCTCAGTTCGAATCCCCAGGTAGGATGTCAAAAAGGGTTGGTGGAAAGAAGGTTTCATACGTAAGTGTACGTACGTTTGAACCTTATATGGATCACCTCAGCTCACACCAGGAGACGTATAGCTGCAAACGTGGTCTGTTTCGTTATGCAACCCGGAACTACGGCCGGAAATGAGAGAAAAAAAATGCCTACATCAACTGGAACATTCTTTTACCGGATAAAGAAAATAATCCGGGACGAAACCACAGACAAAAGAAAAAAAATTACTTCCGGACCCAAAGGACATCAATGAGGAAGAGAAAGAGAATAATCTTATTCACAAGTCACACATAAATATCCACCACCTATACAGGTATATCAGCCACACTGTCAGAGGATGATCCGCAGTGTAGTACTACTCGATCTAACCAGAGTTTTCGTTTTAGTCGTTAGTGCACTACAAGATTTCGCCAACAATTATCATAATCATCTAATTAAACGCCGTTCTGTTAAGCAACCGGACTCAAATATGACCCTAAGGGTGTAATTAGTAAATTATAATCAACGGAATTAGCAACCGAGATGCCCACGCGAAGACAGTTTGTCACAGGGAGAAATCCATCATCATCATCATCATCATTCTCAAGGGCCGAAGACATCGAATTAGAGGCAGAAACTTGGTCAGACTTTCTTCTCATATTTTGACTATTTTCAAAACTCTTTTTACAACCTTCTGTACTACAGTCCGTGCGTTCTGTACTCGAGCCCTGTTCACACTAGCAGTCTGAACCTCGCGGAAACCGCGGCAGTACAGCATAGTCAAGGAAAAAATGCACGGTTGTGTGTGAACGCTCCCACTGACTCACACTGTAACTGAGCCGCCGCGGTTCAAATCGCTGGTATGAAGAGGGCCTAAGTGACCTAGGCTTTAGTAGTCAGTGACAGAGTGTAAGCCCACCTTTACCTCCCATTTCCTCCCCTACAGCTCCGGACCAAAGACCCGGATGGGATGGACCGGAATATCCCACCGACCTTCCCCTCTTCGGGCTGATTCCGGGCTATTGCTCTCAATTTCATTTCCAAGAGGGCGTGGGTAGGGGTGGAGGTGGGAGGAGGGGGGTGGAAAATGGAGCTAGGGAGTG
>NC_134817.1:36512099-36542099 GCF_046742065.1 Oratosquilla oratoria | reverse complement strand
AGCGCGCATACGGTTACAACACCAGAGAACTAGATGGATCTACATTCATAAATGTCTGTATCTCTTTACATTGCCCCCTTCCCTTCCCCTGGTGCTTAAGACCCCGAAACCGTTTGCTCTACCTCACAAAATCCTCTCCCGCTGTTCTCACATTACCCCCTACCCCTGGCCGATCTCGACAAGCACTGTGCTCCTCTGTGGTACTCCTCATCACTTCCCATATAACTTAACCCGACGCCGCGCCTTCAGTGGCCTCCCGTTCCTCTTTCTTGTAGTTAATCTGTTTCTTCCTTGCGCGCGCACACGTAACTCGCCCGGGCAAGGACCACCTGCAGACAGGGAAACCGGTGAGCCTTTCAATGCGGGCCGCCGTGGTAAAAACTTGCACTTATACGTGCAAGTAAGGCTTACTCAATGCATACAAACATTTGGAGGAATGTGAATACACACGTGTATATTTATCCACACATACATATGTATATGTACAACTGTACTCCCACACACGCACCCACACCCACACATATATATATACACATATGTATGTATGTATGCGCTCGAGTGTGTGCGTGTGTGTATGCGATTATGTCCGTGTGCACGTGTACACGTGTGCGTGTACATTTGGCCTATACAATTACACTCGTTAGCGTCTTAACCATTATCACCATCGACTACAAACATCTCTGAAATTTAAACTAAATGACTATAATCGATAAAGAAGTTAAAGAAACTGAGGTTCAATACATAAGCTGTAAAAAATCAGTACAACTAAATAAAAGAACAAATCGCAATTCAATGGAGATTGATTAATATAGAAATATATCTGAAACGCAAAATTTGCGATCGTTGAGTAGTCCCAGCTAAGACGTACAGACGTGAAATTTGATGATGATGATGATGATGATGATGATGATGATGATGATGATGATGATGATGATGATGATGATGATGATGATGATGATGATGATGATGATGATGATGATGATGATGATGATGATGATGATGATGATGATGATGATGATGACGATGACGACGACGACGACGGTGATGATGATTAATAATGACGATAATAGTAATGATAATAATAATACAAAAATAATCATAATAATGATAATATTGATAATAGTAGCAATGATTATTATCATATAAGCAGAGCAAGTAGCCAGAAGAAAGATGTCAGTGGAAGCAAGTATATTGCTGAATAAACGCCACGAGATAGGATACGCGGAAGAGGAAGACCAGACAGAAGGTGTGAACACGAGATGACCAAAAGTTTGCAGGAGTGACAAGGCAGATGTGGGAAGGGCTGGAATGACGTGGAAGGAGAAAGAAGAGAGGATGAACATAGACGAATAAAGAAACACAAGACATGAATACCCGAAGGAGAAAAAAGGCGAAGAGTGTAATGCAAACAGATATATGTACTATGGCCATACCAAATTACATATGTATATATTTATGAATACATGTTGGCGGTGTTTGTGGAGAGACGCTGCGCATTTGGTTGGCCCATGTGGGAGTAAGGAGTGGGTTACTACCTGAGCTTGATCTTGCATAAGTCTGGGGGCAAAATCAGGTGAAGACATCGGTCCAATTTCCCTTACCTGTAAAAGAAAAAATAAATATATTTATGATTTTGCTTACATACATACATACATACATATATATATATATATATATATATATATATTATATATATATATATAGTGTGTGTGTGTGTGTGTGTGTGTGTGTGTGTGCGTGTGTGTGTGCGTGCGTGGATGTGCATATGTAAATATTTCTACTTACATATTACAAACATGCAAATACACACATGCACACACACACGCATGCATATACCTCCATAATAAGTTCAATAGCTCAAGAGCCCAGGTTTGACAAAGTTATCACATTACATTATAAAGTCAAATAAGACCCGCTTCCTATGCGTTTATGGGGTGTGTGGTCTTCGTATAGGGACTGGACCGGACCAGACCGGACCAGACCGGACCAACATGAGGACCAAAGTCAGCGACCTCTTCCTCCTCCTCGACCACCTGGAGCTCACCCTCGAAGGTGCTACTCCTACACCATACGAAGTACCAAGGTCCCCCTTGATCCCAAGAAGAGTTTCTCTAAAAGGAAGATGCTCGACAGGGAGTTTCTTTAATGGGAGGTCTTCCCCTTTGGTGAGAATCTGATCGGAGGAGTCTTCAGCATAATCACTTGATTGTATTGATAAAGACCACAACAATAATCACCGCCATCACCACCGCTACCACCACCACAATCACAATCACAAGCATCCCTACCACCACCCTCTCATGCATCCTCTTTCCATTCACTAAGCTTCTTTACCTCCTCCACCTCCTCCTCCTCCTCCTCCTCTTCCCTACCCGTTTAAGAACGAAGATATATAAACAAAGATGTATTTCTCCCCTATAACGGGGATAGCCGAATCAACGCATAATTATTCCCATGGTTCTTCGAGGAAAGAGTGAGAGAGAGAGAGAGAGATAGAGAGAGAGAGATAGAGAGAGAGAGAGAGAGAGAGAGAGAGAGAGAGAGGGGGAGGAGGAGAAAGAGAGAGAGGAGAGAGAGAGAGAAAGAGAAGAACTCAATAATGGTGTTCTTGTCTCCTGCCATAGGGTGAGAGAGAGTGATAAGGGACCAATAATACTTGGTCAGGTGTGACATCAAATCGTTCTGACTGGTATGGAGGAGGGATTGGAGGAGGGGGAGGAGGAAGAGAAGAAAGAGGAGGAAGAGGAGGAGAGGGAAGGCGGTAAAGGAGGTAAATAGGGAATAGAAAGAGGAAGAGAAAGAGGGAGAGGAGAAGAGGAGAAGAAGAGAAGAGGAGGAAGAGGAGGTGGGGAAGGGGGCAAAAGATGTCAATGGGGAAAAGAAAGAGAAGAGGAGGAAGAGGAAAAGAGGAGGAATCGAAGGAGGAGGAGGGGAAGAGGGAGGGCGGCAAAGAAGGAGGAGAATAGGGAATAGAAAGAGGAGAAGAGTAGGAAGATGAGGAGGAGGAGGAGGAGGAGAAAGGGGTCCGATAAAGGAGGTGAATAGGGAATAGAAAAAGGGGGAAGAGGAGAGGAAGAAGAGGAGGGGAGAGGGGCAAAGGAGGTAAATAGGGAATAGAAAGAGGAGAGTGAGCCGGAGGAGGGGGATGAAAAAAAAAGATTAGGATAAAGAAGAGGAAACGGAGGAACAAGAGGATGAGGAACAGGAGGATGGACGGAGTAGGAGGAAGAGGAGGGTGGAAGGAGGAGGAAGAAGAGGAAAAAGAAACCGACCAGGATTTGGAGGTAATGACGCAGCACTCTGATAAAAAAAAAAAAAAAGGAACGGTGAGAGGAGGAGGAGAAGGAAGAGGAGGCTGAGGAAGAACAAACAAAGGAAGAGAGAGGCCACTATAACCCACATGTTGAACCTTATTATTAAATCACCAATTCAACTGCGGTCAAATGAACCTGATACACGACCTGTATCGTACAAGGCATGAGTTTCGTTCCCAAAGGCTCCAATCATGTCCTTTGTACAGATGGGACGAAACCCCATCCTTGGGTTTCTTTTGGAGTGCGATCAGTGCGTCTGCAAGTTCTCCTGCCTCTTCCTCCTTCATGAGCAAAAGTTTCCAGAGCTTCTTGCCCATACACACCTTTCGTAGTTCCTTCAACATCTGATATATTATCACCGCCATATTAGGCCGGCCGCATCACCCATCATGGAACCGACATTACATACATACATACATACATATATATATATATATATATATATATGTATATTCTGCACAAGTTTCACAAAACACACGTAAATACACAAATTATACATAACACCACAGGGATAGGGAAAAAAACTTGGATTCCGAGCGCTTTCGTGATATTTTTAAATCTTTAAGGATTACACGAAAGCGCCCGGATTCCAAGTTTTTCTTTCCTTCCCCTGTAGTGTTTAGCATTATATCATATTTTATATATATATATATATATATATATATATATATAATTATATCATATATATATATATGTATATATATATATATATATATATGTGTGTGTGTGTGTGTGTGTGTGTGTGTGTGTGTGTGTGTGTGTGTGTGTGTGTGTGTGTGTCTTTGTGCATGCCTTCTGCAATTGTCAGAACTGCAACAAAACATAACATCTCGCATTTCTCCCAAATACAAAGACACCTTTCAACCCGAACCCAACAATCATTCACCTCGATCGCGTTACGAATTGATGAAGAAAAACAAACGATCTATCCAGGTAAGCCAACAATACCTGCGTTCAGCTGCACATGTTTCCTTTCAAAGCCACGCCCCCTCGCTCCACCCCTCCATCCCCACTCCACCCCCATCCACCTCGACCTCCCCAACACTGACCTCTGTCCCTAGAAACTAAATCCTGTTTCGGCTTTGCCTCTTGCACCAACACAATGGGCGGACACTGTTGTTGCAATGGCGAAGCATCAAAGCGAGAGACTTTTAGGTCTACCACGAAGTCGAAAGCAAAGACAAGTAAATATATACATAAATAAATAATCATTAATAAATAAATACTGATTATTGATAATGATTATAATAATAATGATAATGATAATACAGAAATAATGATAATGACAATGATGATAGTAACGATTTCAATAATAATAGTATTGATAATAATAATAATGTTAACAATAATGATAGCAATAATAATAATATAATAATGATACTACTACCACTACTACTAAAAATAGCATTCATGATAAAAATACTGACAAAATAATAATAAAGTATCGTGCAAGGCGAGTTTCATTCACAAATGCTCCAATCATGTCCTATCTTTGTACAGATGAGACAAAAGCCCACCCTTGGGTTGCTGTTGGAGTGTGACCAGTGCAATAAAACAAAACACACAGTCAAATCATATAGTGAACAAATACCCAAAATCTACATAAATAAAAAATAAATAAAATGCGGTACCCTTCTCCACATTTGTTGACAAACAGTAACATCCAAGATCCCCTAGACTTACTATAAACACCGGACGGCATTGGGTCACAAGCAGTTTGTTACTGCGTGTCAAGGATCCAAATTCACGCGGCCGCGAATTCACATCTCACGAACCCCAATATCGCGTATTCAAGTTTCGTGAATCATAAATCCGCGATTTGTGTTCAGTAAACAAACAGAAATCCCGTACGTCCCGACCCCCTTCTGAGGTCATGCCCCTCAGATCGGAAATTACTGTTATCATCATATAGCCCACCATCACCCTAATGGGGCAATTTTTCACCAAGTGTTGTGAATTCAATTGTGTGCGTGTGTGTGTGTGTGTGTGTGTGTGTGTGTGTGTGTGTGTGTGTGTGTGTGTGTGTGTGTGTGTGTGTGTGTGTGTGTGTGTGTGTGTGTATTTACATATACGCGTGCCCCGTGTATCCCTAAATAACACATACAGTACGTAAAACCCGCAAACACTCACTGTCGCACAACCTCTGGTCTCAAACCCGCTCCTGGCCCCCAACCTCATCACCTCCCCGACCTCCAACTCCTCGTCCGCCTGCCAAACATCCACCATTTTCTTAGTCCACTGAGTGGGTCCGCGTTCGAGGACTCGCACCCACGACCTATGCCCCTGACACTTGGCTGACCTGGACCTCAAGACGTGTCTCCCTTACTCTCACCCTTTGTCCTGTCCCTGTCAGGGCGGTTCGCTCGATGCTGAGTAACCAAGGAAAGACGACCTCTTTCAGCTCTCTCTCTCTCTCTCTCTCTCTCGCATTCTCCCTCTATCACTCAGACCATCCATCCCCGGACAGTATACTTGAGCACTAGCATCCTCTTATCCCAAGCTAATACTAATGTATCCATCCTCAAACCCAGACTACTTTCTTCCTGTTTCTCTTTATCGGCACCTCCTTCAAAGTGAACCCCTTCTGACGAAGTTGATGGAGTTCGTACGAAGAACGCCTTCGGAGGCGCCGGAGGGGCCTTCCTTGGCTCGCCGGTGATGGCGGAAGCTTCTGACTTCGCCACGTCTCGATCTTGACATCTTTGTATTTTCCTCTTCCATACGTCAGGTTGTTCTTTTACGTGCTCGACTCTAATCTACATGATCACCTCAACCACCACCAACACCACCACCACCTCAACCACCACAACCAACACCACCACCATAAAGACTACGACCACGACCCAGACCACCAGAACAACCACCACCAACACCACCACCACCATCTTAACCACCACAACCAACACCACCACCGTAAAGACTACGACCACGACCTAGACCACCACAATAATCACCATCATCACCAGTACCACCACCACAAGCATCACCACCACAACCACAAGCATCCCTACCACCACTATCTCATCCACCCTCATCCACTAAGCTTCTTTCTCTCCTCCTCCTCCTTCGCCTTCCACTCCCCACCCATCCACCTCCAGCTTTCATCTTGCTTCTCGAGCCTGGCACTTCCAATCATACATCGCAATGGGCAGCAAACCATTTTGCCTCTTTGAATGCACCGGTGGAGATTTCCCAAGCCTGCTCATACGAGACGTGAGATAGAGAGACAAGACGGGGAGAAAACAGATGTGGCGCGCAGGAGAGACATGAGGAGAACTTGTATGTGAGAGTAAGTGAAAACAAAACCGATGTTTACCACAGGTGAATAAGAACCAACACAAGATACAAGAGAAAGTCCATCAAGAGTCAAAACACGCGGAGCACACCGGACTAAAAAGGAAGAAGCATCTTCGTTGCACGAGAGAGAGAGAGAGAGAGAGAGAGAGAGAGAGAGAGAGAGAGAGAGAGAGAGAGAGAGAGAGAGAGAGAGAGAGAGAGAGAGAGAGAGAGAGAGAGAGAGAGAGAGAGAGAGAGAGAGAGAGAGAGAGAGAGAATGGAACGAAGGGTGAGAAAAATGTGGGGACAATCACAAACATTTATGGAGACTTTCCACCTTATCGGACAAGCGAGAATCGACCAGACAGACAGACAGACAGACAGAGACAGAGAGAAAGAGAGACAGACAGAGAAATAGATAGATAGATAGAGAGAGAATGGATCGAAAAGAGAAAAAAATTGGGAGAATATTGTCTAAAGCGATTCATTCTTCCCTTGACACACACGCACACACACACACACACACACACACACACACACACACACACACACACACACACACACGCAAACGCAAACACACACATTAAAGATAGGTATAACTGGAGAAAAAAGACAAGACTCCACGAGTGTTGTTCTTTTCCTGTATACTACGATAAGGTAACACCCCCACGCACATACAAGCAACACATACTTCCATACAAGACTTTAGGTTTAATTCTGTGTACACATAAAATACCTTGTCCACCTGGCAAATCATTCCACTTCCTCATCCACATGGATGGCCCATTATGTCCACCTACTGCCTCGCTATTCTCTGTTCATGATGCCTCTTTCCACTTCTAATTCAAGACTTCTTATCTAAATCCCATATTCCTGCCACATTATTTCTCGTATAACTTTCTAACGTCTTCAAGAATGTCTTCACCACAACCTTTACGATTCTCCCTCCAAAGGAGTTTCCACATTGTTATCCTCAATTCTTCCGACGTCAACAATATACACACACGCACATCATATATACATAAATATATAATATATATACATATATACATATATATATATATATGTGTGTGTGTGTGTGTGTGTGTGTATGTGTGTGTGTGTGTGTGTGTGTGTGTGTGTGTGTGTGTGTGTGTGTGTGTGTTTATGTGTGTATACACACTCACCCAATACAGACAGGTTGATGTGAGTGGGAAGGATAAACACAGGTCTTTATCTGAAATTCTCCTGTGTTTCCTCGTCCCACCGTCGTCATATATACTGTGCATATATATATATATATATATATATATATATATATATATAATATATATATATATATATATATATATATATATATATATATATATATTCGCCTGCCTTCGGATATTTTCTTTTATTTCCATGTGCCATCCAAATCACCTCAGGCTATGTGCCATTTCGTGCCATGTGCCAGATCTCCTTCATCAGTCCCTTCCCCTTCTCTCCTCTGTGACCTCTTTCCTGTTCCCTCCATCGCCTGGTCTCCATCATCCAATTGATCTTCCTTAACTGATCCTTCACGAGGCGTCCTCATACTTGACCTGATATCCCTGCGCCACTAGATGCTTAGTTTATTGACTGCGGCTTGCTGGTGTAGTGGATACCTTCGCCTGCTGTCAAGCTGAAGGTCAGACATCGATCCCTCGTCCCCATAACCTCATGGATTGAAATGTAAATAAATAAATAAAAATAAAATAAAAAAACAACACGTTACTGTCTCCATTTGGAGCGGGCTTGGATATGTGGTTTATGAAAAAGGTTACAATATAATCAATGGTTCGGATGAGGGGAGAGGGGTAATAGCTGTCCATCACAAGTCAAGCGCGTGATCCAAACCGTGGTGAATCGTGTGATATAATTTACAAATAAAGTCATATCTTATATATATATTAATGGCTCTATTCCCCTCCGCCTGCTATCCTAATACCTTGGGTGTGGGGGTGCCTTCGCCCTTGTACATTGATACAGAGACAGCAATATGTTGAAATACTTAAAAAGACACATTTCAGAGGCACAGTTGTTTAATAAGAACCATATTATAATAACTCGGTCCGACGGCAGATTCATCTTCGGGAAAAGAATTAGAAAAAAAAAAAAAAAAATTATTATATATATATATATATATATATATATATATATATATATATATATATATATATATATATATATATATATATAACAATAATAATAATAATAACAATAATGTAGTAATGAAATAAGAAGAGAGACGTGTGGGCGAAAATATCCAAGACCTCAAGAGATCACACACTTGTATATTCGATCTTAAACCCATTTTACACATTTCCTGTCACCCTTCCATCATCCACTCCCAATAGATCGTTTGATATCCTCACTTATCTCTTTCTTATCCACCAGACTATATTTCTCGTGTCTTGCCTACGCCTCTTACACATCCAAACAAGGATGAAAGAACAGCAGGAGGCACCCAACCCTCATTCTTCAATCTTGCTCAAGATAGACCCGAACCGTTGCTACCTTATCATTCTTCACAAATGTGCCTCCCATTGCCAGCTCTATGCACTCATTAGCCCTTCATTCTTCTTCTTCATTAATCATGCAGAGATTCTGATATTTTAATCTTATTACCTCTTCCAGTCCCATGAGTTTTTTTTATGGTGTTTGAACCCTATTGGTACGTGGATAGGGAGACTGGAAAGCACTGGGAGAGTGTTTCCTGCTGAGGAAGGAAAATGTCGGATAAGATTCTGAGCCCAACTCTTAGATAAATTGGACAAACTTAGAATTAGGAAGGAAATAGGCAAGAACTAGTTTACCAACAGAGTAGTTAACGAATGGAATAGACTTAGTAACCATGTAGTGAGCGTTAAAACTACTGGTTGTTTTAAGAGGTTATATAAGTTTATGGATGGGGATGATATGTGGTAATGGACATGGAACTGACTAATGTAGTCCTTACGGTCTCTTACAATCTTCTTCGTTATGTTCTTAACTCGTTGCCCTGGTCATTGCAACAAAGGGAACAAAGATATTCTTGACAAAAAATTCTTCTTTGAAGGTGGCTCGACCAACACAACACCATACAACCTTTTCTTTGTTCCTTCCAGCGGCGAACGATCCTCGGCTTCCTCGACGTCCGAGACGAGGAACCACGCGTCCTCTCGAGATGGCGTTATCTCTGACGCCTCTTGGGTTTCGAACCTGTGACTTACGTCGGTTCGTCCCTCGAGCGAACTCGTAAACATGAAAAACAGAGCAACTTCATTACTTCTTATCTCTTTCACAAATTAACTTCGGACGATTCAAGATCAGATGGCGTCACGCCAGAGGAGGAACAAGACGTACTGTTATAAGCGTTTTTTTCTCCTTATCAGAAGAAGAAGAAGAAGAGAAAGAAATGTAGACCAATAAAAACTAGAAGATGGAGTAAGAGATTGAAAAAATGTGGGGTATTGTAATAAGAATTTTTCCTTACCAGAAAAAAACCCAACAAAAACAATAACAAAAGAAAGAAATGTAGTCCAATAAAAACAAGAAGATGGAGTTGAAGATTATGAATATGTGGGGTAACAAATTTGTTAGGTCAGGAAGATGTAAGTACAAATAAAAATTAGTAACTGCATATCCTGATTTCGACTTCAATTTTGATACACTAAGAAGAAAAAAAAAGATAGAATAAAATATCTAATGCAATAACAATAAACAGAGCAGCAAACATGAACAAAGGGAGGTCACAGCAGAGAAGAAAAAAAAAGATAGAATAAAATAAATATCTAATGCAATAACAATAAACAGAGCAGCAAACAGGAACAAAGGGAGGTCACAGCGGAGAAGAAATACAAAGAGAAGAAGAAGAAAAAAGGATAAACCAAGAGTGAAAAAAGAAAAAGAAGAACAAAGAAAAAAGAAAAGAAAAGACAAAGAACAAGAACAAGAAAAAGAAAACAACCAAAGCTGAAAACAGATCTCGAGGAGAGAAACTTAAATTTCTGGTTTCTCTGGTCTGCAGCAGGGAGCCTCAGCCACTCGACTCTGTAGCGAACTAACCACCTGCCCGACACATCCCCCTGAGCGCAGTTTCGGCGCAGAAAAATAATGCGATGAAGGCGCACACGACCCGACCGGCCGCCCTATAGCGATAAACCATCACGCTTCACTAACTAAACGGACACATAACCGACTTCTTGAACACATGATTGCCCTGACGGGTTAAATCTCCCGTTAGGACTAATCCTGACGAAGGAGGCCTCTTGATCCGACGCGACGAAGACGAATTAAACCGAAAGAGAATTGAAATTTCGACCAAGCGAGGCGACAATGATGAGCTTCTTATTTTTGCTGCGTTGAAGTCTCTTCGGAAGCTTATGGATTCTTTGAAGACTGAGCAGATTGATACATTAACCCCTTTATCCGCACAGAGGGATCCCTTTCCCCAAACTGAATAGAATCATCTGACGTCATCCAGAATAATAGTATACATTTCCCCGTTATCAGTAATAAGAATTAAGAAAACGTACAAATATGCATAATTTAAACGTGTTATTCGAAATATGCTTATGTGAGATAAGCATGCAACCACGCAATCACACGTGTGCACAACGCTAATGAAGAATATTTATGTACAATTGTTCTGTCTCTTCAGGAATGGTGGTCACCAATTTACTAATACCAGTGGACTATCTTGCTCTTAAATAAAAACAAATGAGATTATTCCTAACGGTTTGCATTGATATATTATATATATATATATATATATATATATATATATATATATATATATATATATACACACATACTTAATCATATGTGTATCACCCACGCACATACACACACACACACGGAGATCTTCGGGAGTGTAATTTTGAGAGAGTTGGGTGAGGGAACGTGACCACAGGAATTAAAAAGAGATTGTCTCCCCCTTCACATACGTAGACGAAGAGGAAGGGTTCCCATGTAAATGAAACGGTGGAGCCCTGCTGTGGAGGTGCTGTGTCTTGCTGCATTGATTCTGACCCGGGCGGTGGGCGGGATACAGGGATGACCCTTCATCCATGAGGAGCTAAGAGGAAAGGAGGGAGAGGGTGGTGGAGGGGAGTGGGGTGGTTAGGGGTGGGTACGTGGATTGCCTGGCTACCTCCCTTATAAGAGGAAAGATACCTTCTGGTATATAAATATGAAATAGACAACCTATAGATTGTGTACGTCTTCGCTACTAAGGAGGTGCTATAGATCTGAATATAATAGGGTGCCGACAAACAATATAAAAGGAAAAGTATCACACTATACGGAGAGGGGCTAATATACGGAGAGATACACTTGCATGTATATTGGCCCATTTATAAAGAATAATGCATAATTTACAGTGTTTATACGAAGTGGATATATTCATATATACATAAAAATATAGGCTGTATACATAGGTAAGCTTGGAAAAAATTCTGACGTTTTGGCAGCAAACATTAGTATTAAAAAGGTATTCGTATATGTTAAAAATAAAATTTTAGTATCAAAGATTCGTTCATGATGAATCACAGTATGACAGTTCTATACTGTAGTTATCAAATACCAAAACTACATAAAAGGCATAATAAATTGGGAAGTAAAAGGCAGACTCAACAAGCGTTGCTCCTTTACTGTACGAGTATACTACAATTAGGTAAACACACGCATGCACACACAATATATTATATATATATATTATATATTTATATACATATATATACATATATATAGTAATATATATATATACATATATATATATATACATATATATATATACATATTGGAAATTGGTATGTTATAACACATATGTAAAAGTTCACTATCAACCCACTATCGGAGAAAAAATGACGGAAGTACAGGGAAACTGTATATTTCGACTACTATCTGTAGTCCTCTTCAGCAGAATGCTAACAAGAAGTTAAGGTACAAGTATATATGAGGAAGTGAGGGGTACATAAAAGGGGATGGGAAAGTGGGGGGACTCAGGTTACATGCCCTTGAAATGGTTGGGTCAAGGAAGGACAGTTGGTGGTGTTTTGTCCGATCGCTCTTGACATTATTTTGTTGACCGCTAACTTCGTAACACAATCTAGGGGCCACTGACCTTTTGAAGTATTAAAGTTAGGATAATGTTTTATTAGAGAAGATTCTACAATTTTCCTTCGATAGCTACAGTGTGATTTAAAAATAATTGATGCATTATCCCAATCTAATCTATGGTCTTTTTGGCTGGCATGAAGGAACACAGCGGAGTTAACTTGTCCATATTTTATGGAGTTTTTATGTTCCTTTAATCTCGTGGACAAATCCCTGCCAGTTTGGCCCCAGTAGACATCATCACGGTCTTTACAAGGCAATTTATATACCCCGGAGTTTTGGTCCACATCATCCCTCCGGTGTACATTTACTACCTTTCTAAAAATGCTGTTTGGATAACTGTAAATAAATTTGATTTGGTTATTAGGTAGAAGTTTGGAGACCGAGTTGATAGATTCATTAAATGGTACAATGATGTTATTGAAGTTTAAATGGGGTAACAATAACATCATTGTACCTGACCGCGGCAGCTAATTAATCACACAAAAGCATAAATATAAAATAAATACATACACAAACACTTACGCAGTTATAAACACACAAACATATATGGATATACTAACGTAAGCAATGATTATAAGGAAGGTTTTACATGATTGCCGTAAGTGGCGAGTGGTTTGATGATATCTGTAGTAGGGCAGGTGGAAGAATGTATGTATAAGGTCTGGTCTGCGCTCAGTTTAGTGAGGGAGACCATGTTTGCGCGAACGATAAATCAGTAAACCGTGCCTGGCCACATTCGCACAGTCTTCCTCCACTTAAAGTCTAATTTGTTATAAAGATACTCCATAGAATATATGTATATATATATATATATATATATATATATATATATATATATATATGTGTATATATATATATATATATATACGTATATATATGTATACATATACAGGGATCAAATACTTTGCACTAGAATCATCAGTTATTCAAAAACAAACAACCGAGAAACATCAGTTTCAACGTATATGTAGAGATATATATGTATTGGATTTAGATTCAGTAATCAACTTCATCCTTTTGCATCTCCAAAAGTCACACAAACCACTTTTCAAAACACGTGCCCAATTCTTTAACACAGTGGACCACAACCTGGGGCCATGTCCTGCAGTTACATATTATATATTTCTATATATTGTTAGGAATCTGAATATAAAAAATAATTTCATCACTCTGTCCTGGCAGAAGAAATATAAGATCATTATGATTGTCAACTTTGTAACAAAGCATAGAGTCTTCACCATTTTATTTTTTTCTTATTCTATTTTTTTTTTTTTCTTCTTCTTTGGCGAGGGATTTTGGAGAAAAATGGAAGGTTCCTACATGAATGTTGAGAGCCCATGAAGGTAAGGGATGGAGTGAAAACGGTTGAGAATCACTGATGTAACACTTGCAGTTAGCTTCTTTCGATCCTTGGACCTCTGTACATCCACTTGTCTCATCCTTTCTTCTCAACCACAAAGGGAGTGAAAGGCGTGTCGGCAGAAACTACTGAGGGAGAAGTCTGCGCCGACCCTTGGTTACCGACGCTGGTTCAGACTCTTCTTGGGTATCATGACTTCAGCTAAAAGAGGGTTCGCGTGGCGTACCGCCCGCCGTTACGATTGCCCCTGGGCAATATATTAGGCCACAGATACGTGTGCTATACAGGATTAGACCGACCCCAAAACACTTTTATATGATGCAATTTAGACACATGCTATACAGGATCAGACTGATTACAAAACACTCTCATGTGTTATTTAGACACTTATTAAGACTTGAAATCTATATACTATACAGTATAGGATCAGACTGACCCCAAAACACTTTTTTATTATGTCATTTAGACATTCACTTATGGCTAGTGATTTATATGCTATACAGGATCAGACTGACCCCAAAACACTTTTTTATTATGTCATTTAGACATTCACTTATGGCTTTAGATTTATATGCTATACAGGATCAGACTGACCCATAAAACACTTTTATATGATGTCATTTAGACATGACTGAAGATTTATACACTTTACAGTATAGGACCAGTCTGACCAGAAAACACTTTTGTATATCATTTAGACAACTTATTGGATTGAAGATTTATACACTATACAGAACCAGACTGACCCCCCCCCCTAAAACACTTTTACAAAAAAAGGATAATAATATAGTTTAGGAGTGACAATGCATCAAACTTCATTACAATCGTCTAGTACCCTACCCCGCAGTCCGGGTAACATTCTAGATACTAGTTAGAAAATCCACTCCCTAGTGGACTATTCCATCATGTGGAAAGAATTGAAGATCCTAAATTACGCAAGGGGCGTAATCTGAAGCGTGCTGTTCTTGTATTTGCTTAGTTAAGAGTTCGAATCCCAGCAGTGACTGTTACACGCCCCAACAGTCCCCGGAGCGCACAGGGCAGAGAGAGCGGCTTCGGCCGTAGGTAAGCGCCTTCTAGCGTAGACTCCTCACCTATCATTTCTCATGGTGATAATGAGGCATTATGAACCCTTCTGAAAACGATGATATCGAGGATGAGAATTCAAATGATAATGATAATCCTCAAGGAAATGTTGCCTTTAGAGAAAAAGACAAAGTAACATAATGATGTACTAAGTCTCCCAGACCTGAAACAATCTTACTACACAAAGATCTTTGTTAGCCTTATTATTTTTTAAATCCCTACCGATATTAATTACTATTGATTATATGTGAGGTTCAAAATACTTAAAATAATACGAACTAGATGATAATATACTGTATGTAATAACTGCAGCCGTAAGACTGACGAACATCTTTATAATATACAAAGACGTTCGTCTGATTCTCAAAAAAAAAAAAAAAAAAAAAAAAAAAAATCACTATCGAATATAAGAACATAAGAATGAAGGAGACTGCAAGAGACCATACGACCTCCACTAGAGTTCCATGCCCATTACTTCCTGACATCTGCATCCATGGTTGTCTAACAATTTTTTAAAACAACCGATAGTTTCAGCGCTCACTACAAGGTTACTATTTCTATTCCATTCGTTGACCACTCTACTGGTGAATCAGTTCTTGCCTACTTCCGCCTTAGATCTAAAATTGTCCAATTTAAATCCATTACTGCAAGTCCTGCCCTGTTGTATTAATATGATGACCTTGTTTGTGTCACCCCTGTTACTACCAATTTGCGGAACTTATATAAGGGGTTCAAAATACTCAACGATAAGAGCTAGCCGATGATATAGATAAGAATTTCATCTGTATGACCTGACCTAACGTAACCTAACTTTTGGTAAATATCAAGAACGACCGCCTTAATTATCTAAAAAATCACTACAGATGTTACACTCAATTTACGGCGCTTATATTCAAGGTTCAAAATATTGGGAATCATTGGAGCCAGCCAATGATATGGATAAAAATTGCAGGTGTGAGATTTGCAAACATATTTATACATACCCAATATTGTTCATTAACAAAAGTTGTTCGCAATGTCTCTCCAATGTATAGTAAATGTGATGCTTTAATCTTTCTCATAACAGGTAAATCACTGAAACTTTTAACAATCTAACAAGTCAAAGGGTAAGTGTTGCGTATGGTGCAAACTAGAAAGGAGGGGATTGCAGAACAAAAAGAAACTCTTAAAGAAGTGGTTCCCAAACTAGGGGCGTGCCCGCCCCTCCAATCCCCCACGGTGGCGTTATAAGAATACACGGGAGACGTAAAGTCATCTGCTAATATATATGTATGTATGTATATATATATATATATATATATATATATAATGTATATATATATACATATGTATATATATATAATGTATACATATGTATATATAAATATATATATATATATATATATATATATATATATATATAGAGAGAGAGAGAGAGAGAGAGAGAGAGAGAAATTTACATTCTTTGTATTTTATAGAAAAAATTCTCTCACTTGTGGGGCACGGCCTCTCTTCAACAACTTCTGTGTCTGGTCTCCGGTTACTTGTTCCTTAGGCGTCTACGTGCCGCCCTGCCTCAATTATATTGTCGATGAGCTGGTACGGAGCGTCTGGTACAAGCTCCTTGCTTTCTTACTTCGTTTAGCTACATTCCTCTTTCACTTTCACTTTTGTTCCCAAAATGACCTTCTTCATCTTAGTCCATAATATTTTCATTAAAATCTTGATCAACACAGCCTTTTTTTTATCGAGCGCAGCGATCGCTTCCTCTTCGCTGTAACCGAAAACCAAATTTAGCAAAAAAAAAAAAAAAAAAAAAAAAAATGGTACTCGGAATTTTATTGGCTTCGGAACTTCTTGTTCCAAAAATTGGCGAATTCCAAAATGGTCTTCGCGCGCACACCTGCTTCTCCGGAGGAGTCCTGGCTGCTCAATGAGCGGCTTTCGAAGGAGTGGAAATTCATGTAAACGTCGTTCAGACTCCTCGCTGAGAAGAAGAAAAGTCGTTGCAAATGTTTCTTTTCGAATCTTTAAAAGAACAAAATTAATATAACCCAGCAAACTCCAAAATATCTAACAGACTCCCACAGACTGCAATAGTTATTTGGTTTTATATGTTCTTTAACTGAGAGAGAGAGAGAGAGAGAGAGAGAGAGAGAGAGAGAGAGAGAGAGAGAGAGAGAGAGAGAGAGAGAGAGAGAGAGAGAGAGAGAGGGAGGGAGAGGGAGAAAGAGACAGAGAGAGAAAAAGAGAGGGAGAGAGAAACGAGGTCCGATATTCCACCTTCTAAACCGGAAGTTTCGGCTGAGGTTCTTCGTGGAACTGATGTCACTTTCGTTGATTCCATCGTTCTCTAACAGAGCTCGGGCCGCATAACTATTTTCTTCAATACAGTACAATACAGTAAATGCACCAACATTTTTCATATGAACTACAAAAATACAAAATACGCAAAAAACAAAAGAAAACAGGTATATATGTCTACCAACCAGAAAAGAAAAAAAAAAAAAAAAAACGGCGACGGGCCAGATGAAGTGACCTCGCGGGCCGGAACCGGCACGCGGGCCGTAGTTTGGTGACCCCTGTTCTATGAGAACAGACGGACGGTCACACACAGACGCACACACACATATATACACACGCACACACACACACACACATATACGCACACACACGCACACATATACACACGCACACACACACACATATACACACGCACACACAGCCAGAGGAAGGTGGTTCAAACCCAAAGCACGCACGTGGCGTCAGTAGGAACACATAAGCATGACCTTAGATCCTAATCATCCACCCACGTCTGTGTCTACCTTGTTACAGAACAAGAGATCTTGTACATAAAATGAACCATTGCTGATTTTCTAATTTCGTCTTTTGTCAGGACGCCATCCTTATGGAAAGGAAGTCAGAGTTATATATATATATTTTTTTTGGGGGGGAGGGTGGTTTGACTTATCACTACCTCTTAATCACCATTGTCTTAAGAAATTCATGAATGATATATTCCAAGACTTCCTGTGATGGTCCGTACCCTGAGAACGGCCTCCGCATCGAAGTTCGGTCTAAGGGTCTTCAAGAGTCTGCAAGCCCAATCTTATCTCAAGAGCAACCTTTATGTCTCTTATTTCTCTTCTTCACCAGGGAGCGCCACAATTACAGGGGAGGAGAACATGTACGAGAACAAGATCGAAAAAATTAGGATGAGAGAGCTAAGAGAAATCGGAGGAACTTCAAGGGCCCAGAGAAAGAGATGAGTCTCGAAGATACAAACGACTGAAAAAAGTTGAAGAATCGGAGTTCGAGGAGAAATGGATGAGGAAGGAGATAACGAGGGATGCAGAAGAAAAAAGAGAGGAGGTAAAAAAAAAGAGGGAAATACATGAGATCATAAAGAGCGAGAAGAAGGACGATCTTGAGGTGCATGGCAAAAGAGTAGGAAGATGAAAAGGAAGAGGAATAGAAAGAGGGGGAAGAGGAAGAGTAAAGAAATGGGAGTAGAAGGAGGGAAAGGAGTAAGAGGAGTAGGATTAGGAGGAGGAAAAAGAGGAAAATTAAGAAGAAGAGGGGGGAAAAGAGCAGAGGAGAAAGAGAGAAGGATCAGTAAAAGAAAGAGAAGGAGGAGAGGGAGGGGAATGGGTAGAAGAAGGAGGAGAAGGAGAAGAAGGAAGAATAACAGGAGGATAATGAAAAACAGGAGGGGAAAAAGAGGAACAGGAGGGGAGAAAGAGGAACAGGAACAGGAGGAGAAGAGAAGGAAGGGGAGAAGGAGGAGGGGAGGAGGAACAGGAGGAGAGGAAGAAAAGGAAAAAAAATGTGGAAGAAGAGAGGGGAAGAAGAAGGAAGAATAACAGGAGGATAATGAAAAACAGATGGGGAGAAAGAGGAACAGGAACAGGATGGGAAGAGAAGAAAGGGGAGAAAGAGGAGGGGAGGAGGAGGAGGAACAGAAAGAGAGGGAGAAAGAGGAAAAAATGTGAAAGAAGAAAGAGGGGAAGGAGAACGAGGAAAATGGACAGGAAGAGAAGGGTAACGAGGAGGAGGAGGAGGAGGAGGAGGAAGAGGAGAAGGAAGTGACAGGAGGTGGGGAGAGAAAGAGGGAGCGAGGTAACAGAAAAACATAAGATATGGACACCAGACGAGATCTTCCCAAGTACGAAGACAAACTAACGAAGACAAGTGGAGAGGCGCCAAACGGAAAGGCTTTAAGATAGTGACGAGCGACGTCGTAGAGGTAATGGGTACTGACAGGCGACATGGAGGTAATGAACAGGATGTGAAGAGGTAACTGAACGGGGAGGAATCTGGAGGCACCTCTGGGAAAACATTTTCAAGAGATGGAGGGTCACAGCAGATTAATGAGACGAAGAAACTAGAGGGTAGGAGGCAGAAATAAGAGGTAAGATATCAGTATAAGGCAGATGAAGGAAGGCGAGAAGGAGTAGGAGGTGGTATAGGTGGAGTGCAACAGAAAGAAACCTGGAGAGAGTTCAGTTTAGAGGCTAGATGGCGTCTGCGACAGGAGGTGGAGGAACATGAAGACGCGATGTATCCAAACTCGAAATTTCTTAAAGAATGGTGACCAGCGGGTCAGGATGATGAAGGTAGATGTCAACAAGGTTGCTTTGTTGTGTCTTGTAACATAGATGAAGGACTGATGATGGACATAAAGAAATGTTACATTTTTTCTTCTTTACCGTCACTCCATACAATCAGGGCCCCGCCTTTGAACTGAATAAAATCGCCTGACGTCTGTCACAGCAATCTGTACAGGGCGCCACCGCATTCTTACGGGCAAGAATATTTTACACTTACATTATGTAAATAAGAATATAACAGAAAAAATAAAATAGAATAGAAATAGAAAGGTGGGTGACTGGCAGTTAAATAAGTATAGCATGGGACCACGTGCTGAGCTTGTGACCGACAGCTAGTGCACTCCCGAAAGGGCAATACTGTAATCTGACACACACACATATATCTTTTTGCTCAAGGGAGATAGTAACGGATCCCATTATTGATGAACTTCGACCTCGAGTGTGCAAGCCCTCGATACTAACCACTAAACCAGCAAACCGTGGAAGCGAGTAGATAATTTATTTCAACCTGACAAAGATTTAGATGATTAACATTACTGAGGAACTTGTTTGAGGCTCTCATATCACAATGACTTAACCCACCTTCCCACTACCTTTAAATCTTAGAGCAGTATTTTTCAACCAGGGGTCCGTAGACCCCTAGGGGGGCCGCAGCAGAAACCTACCAAGAAGTCCGCAGGACGGGGAATTCAACATGTTACAGTTAATACTGTCATGGTTCTTTATTTCTTTTCTTTTTTTTTAGTAATTCATGATTACACAGTTTATCTTAAACGATATGTCCATTTTTTAAATATTTTTCCCCTGGCTAGTTGTGTCTCTCAGAATGTGTCGATGCATGATTTGTATAAATATTATAATGTTTCTATTACTAAATGCTTGGAAAAAGTGAGTATGGCCTATCTAATCCCGTATCAAGGGGCCCTCTGAATATACAAGTCACTGTAAGGGTCCACAAAGCTTGAAAGGTTGATAAACAATGTCTTAAAGCGAGTCTCCTCACCTGAATAAAATCATGTGGTGGCGGAGTTTGAAGATTAATTGAGAAGGGTTTAAGTCTCTAAACGGTAGGATGGCTTCACCCAGCTGAATAATATTTGCATCGTTAATGTTGTTGAGGAATTGATTCGCACCGAGTTAAAATTCTTCAAAACTCCCACGTTTTTCGTAGTTACTGAATGTCCGTTTCGCCAGTAATCTTAATCTAGTTTTTGGTCTCTTAATTAAAACTAAGTTAAAACTAATCACTATAGTTTGGTGTTAGGGTGACGTGTGGTTAAGGAGTGTGTGTACAGTTAAGTCACTAAAGTCAAACATCTACTTTGATCAATTTGTTTTGGTTAAAAGTAATCAGATTCTTATTCAGCTTTGAAGGTTCTTAGTGTTTCATCTAAACCTGTTCACTACTTTACAGATCCCGTTCAACCTAACGATTTTATTCATGTTAGTGAAAGAATGCGAATGTTAGAACTAATTCACCACTTAATAGATATCTTTCAAGCTAACGGTAGATCTAATTCAAGTCAATGAAAAATTGTGTTAGAACTAATTCACCACTTAGATTACGTTCAAACTAACTCCAAGCAATTTCATTCATGACAATGAAAAAATGTGAGTGTTAGAACTAATTCACTACTTCTTAGATTACGTTCAAACTAACGCCAAGCAATTTCATTCATGTCAATGAAAAAATGTGAGTGTTAGAACTAATCCACTACTTAAAATATTCCATCCAACACCACGCGAATTCATTCAGGTCGCAGGAACGACGGGGCTGTAATCTAATGGAGCAAAGTGTCTGCGGAAGAATGCGAGTGTGGTTCCTGACAAAGAGTAATGATAGCAGCGAGCCATCCTTCTGCCATCACCACGTATAAGGGCCTTTGTTTGCAGACGTTGGTGGTCACCCACCTTGGCAGATATTAACGACTAAGAGTCTTGGAATCTCTTGATACTTACAACGCTTGCCAAGAGTTACGGGAGTACAATTCGTTCAAGAGTATCAGGTGGGGTTGTTACCAAGAGTAATCATCGTCTTGGACTGTTACTAAGAGTTACGGGAGTACGATTCGGTCAAGAGCATCAGGTGGGGTTGTTACCGAGAGTATAGAATTCTTGTCTAGGACTGTTACCAAGAGTTACAAGAGTACAATTCGGTCAAGAGTATCAGATGGGGTTGTTACTAAGAGTACTGTATCTTCGTCTTGGACTGTTACCAAGAGTTACAAGAGTACAATTCGGTCAAGAATATCAGATGAGGTTGTTACTAAGAGTACTGTATCTTCGTCTTGGACTGTTACCAAGAGTTACAAGAGTACAATTTGGTCAAGAGTATAAATGTGGGGTTGTTACTAAGAGTATTGAATCTTCGTCTTGGACTGTTACCAAGAGTTACAAGAGTACAATTCGGTCAAGAGTATAAGGTCAGGTTGTTACTAAGAGTATTGAATCTTCGTCTTGGACTGTTACCAAGAGTTACGAGAGTACAATTCGGTCAAGAGTATCAGATGTGGCTGTCACTAAGAGTATTGAATCTTCGTCTTGGACTCTTACCAAGACTTATGAGAGTACAATTCGGTCAAGAGTATCAGATGGGGTTGTTACTAAGAGTACTGAATCCCAATCTAGAACTGTTACCAAGAGTAAAGTGTACACAAAATTTGCTATGAGTATGGAGCAGCTGTTGCTAAGCAGAAGCAGACTAGAGTTGGCGAAAGTTAAGAATTATGCACTTCTTGGCAAGAGTAATGAGTACACCAGTGATAAGGTGTACATGGGCTCCGTTAGTACAGAGGCACTGTGCTCGTATATTGTAAAAGATACCATCGAAGAACCTAGATATTAATAGACGCCCGGTCTTCTTAGAAGCAAAATTAATGTGTGCAGGGAACGCTTCCACAAATCTCCACGAAAATGGACATATGCATTAAGAGCGCAAAAACTAGGCATTCAGTCAATTTTCAAAAGAATCCATAAAAATAAATAAATAGATAACAATGATGTCAACTATAAGAACAGTTACAAGAGCACTTGGTAACACAACTGGTAACTGAACAGAGACCAGTTTTCCCAAAATATACTAGTTCCAGCAGAGAGGTGCCTGTCGAGCGCGACTGTTGACAGTTGGCCGATGTCAGTATCGACAGACAATGATGACCCCAATTACTGTCAGTCAGTGATGTTTGTCAGTACTGATCCGCAAATGAGAGAAAGAGAGAGAGAGAGAGAGAGAGAGAGAGAGAGAGAGAGAGAGAGAGAGAGAGAGAGAGAGAGAGAGAGAGAGAGAGAGAGAGAGAGAGAGAGAGAGAGAGGGGGGGGGGTGGAGAGACGCGTTAGCATTCGTCCTCTACGAGATTCATTAGGACCTTGTTGGCAAGAGTAAGAACCTTAAAAACGGCCCAAAGTCGTGACGACGCCGGTGCATTCCGACGAGTCGTGAATACGAACGACTCAGAGCGGGGGTCGTGAGTCATAAGTGAGAGTCGAAGGCGTGAGAATGACTGACACACGGGACCCTGTATGCTGATGGGGGACGACGAGGATGGGACGCCAGTGAATACAGATAAGAACGGGGGCCGATCTCGGCACGCTGGAGATGGTAGTCGCAACCCCAGGGAACGTTAATTCTAGGACGTTGAGTGCAGACGACGGCACACAGTGATCGGCTACGATTTAACTCAGTTTCTGCTCGCATGGAGGCCTCTTCAGTAAGAACTACTTTTGCATGGTTGAAATAGTCTTAATATATATGTCTCAATATATATATATATATATATATATATATATATGTGTGTGTGTGTTGTGTGTGTGTGTGTGTGTGTGTGTGTGTGTGTGTGTGTGTGTGTGTGTGTATATAACAATAAAAATAATAATAATAATAAAAATAATAATAAAAATAATTATAATAAAAATTAAAATAATTATAATAATTATAATAAAATAATAATAATAATAATAATATAATAATAATAATGATAATAGTAATAATAATAATAATAATAATAATGATAATAGTAATAATAATAATAATAATAATAATAATAACAATAATGATAATAATAATAATAGTAATGATAATAGCAATAATGACAATAATAATAATAATAATAATAATAATAATAACAACAATAATAATTATTACCTTCAAATATTTTCTTCCTGTTAGCGCCAAGCGACTTTATTCATCTAATTTCATTATGTTATTATGTTATTATTATTCTATCTTTACTTTTTATCCATCTTTATTCAAACTCTCTATACAGGTTATGAAAAAACACTTGGTCGAAGAAAGCATTCTATTCTTCCTGGGAATATTCCTCTTCTTAAACGCCAAACTTTTCTATTCAGTTAAAGAGAGCCTCCTCAACACGAGAGGGTTTTAGTCCCGGGGTTAAAGGGAGGCAGACGTTCTATCACAAAGCACATTGCCAATAAAGGGACGGGGGGGGGGGGCTGGGAAGGGAGAGTCCTGGCCGGCGTCAGAGGAGCTAATGAGTCACGATATGATTTTGCTGTTTGATGACACCGGGAGAAAGGGGGGGGGAGGGACGGGGGAAGAAGGAGGGGTAAGGTTGGGGTGGGGGTAAATTAGCCTTCAGGAGAGAAAGAGAGACAGAGAGAGAGAGAGAGAAAGAGAGAGTTACAGGGAGAGAATGATAGAGAGAGAAAGAGTGGAAGAGAGATAGAGAAAGAGTGGGGAGAGAGAGAGAGAGAGTTAGAGAGAGAGAGAGAAAGAGTGGGGAAGAGAGAGTTAGAAAGAGAAACAGTGGGGAAGAGAGAGTTGGAGAGTGGGAGTGGGAGAGAGAGAGAAATAGAGAGAGAGAGAGAGAGAGAGAGAGAGAGAGAGAGAGAGAAATCGAGGAGAGAGAAATGGAGAGAGAGAGTTAGAGAGAGAAAGAGTGGGAGAGAGAGATAGAGAAATAGAGAGAAAAATAGAGAGAGCGAATCGATTCAATGTTGACAAGACAAACTGGCCAATCGCGTCATAATGACGGGGGTGGGGGATGGGGGAGAGGGGGGGGGTGGACTGAAAATCCAATATTGGACGCATCCAGGGAAATGTCAAAATGCCGCCCAACAGGCGGGACTCATCTGTATGATGTCGGTCGACAAGAGAACAACACAGAAGTGACAAGCAGTGCCAGACTGGCACGCCTGGATTCTGTGGCACTAGGACGACACCCAAATATGGACATAGAACAGTTCATGTGGGTCATTGCCATACACTCGTAACACTTGGCATAAGAGAAATATATATATATATATATATATATATATATATATATATATATTTTTATATATATATATATATAGATATATATATAATGAAACACACACACACACACACACACACACACACACACACACACACACACACACACACACACACACACACATATATATATATATATATATATATATATATGTGTGTGTGTGTGTGTGTGTGTGTGTGTGTGTGTGTGTGTGTGTGTGTGTGTGTAATCTTTTTAAATAAAGGGAAAATATTGAACGTTTTAGATGATGAATTGTTTTGTGATCTTAATCAGTTTATACGCTCGCTCTCATGAATGTGTTTGCCATTTTTTTTTTTTTTTTTGCAATTTTTTCTAGTAACAAATTTGGTCGGCTGTCAATATACAGATATTCACGTATTCCATTTAACACATTGGTGGGCTGGTACCAGATATGATGAATGAACAATTAGATACACACATAGAAAAATGTAATAAGAAATGAATAGATAAAAATATAGATAAATATAATAAACAAATATAACGTAATTAAACAAACAAATTAATAAACAAATGAATAGACTAATGAACGAATATAATAAATAAATAAAATAAAAATAAAAATAGAAAACGGAAGGTTGTTAGCAGTAACTAATAACATGTCATAATTACTATCACAATAGAATGATCACGTGATGCCCTGCCCTGACTTCGCATAAAAAACACATCATAGATCTTTTGTCTTTTCATAATTCCTTTCATAACAATAACCCAAACTGAGACAATTAGAATCACCTGAAGACATTTAGATTAAGAGGAACAGGACTGTGTGGAACGGAAGGTTGAAGGGGTCATTGGGTACATCAAGTTCGAATCTGCGCAGAGTAATACTGTGCTAATATCAGTTTTGCGCAAGGATCAGTATTGCGCAGACCAGTCTTACCCAAAGATAAGTACTGCGCAAGGACCAGTACTTCACGCGTTAGAGTCAGTACTGCCCAGGTAAGAATCAGTACTGCTCAAGGACCTGTAATGCCCAGGTAAGAATCAGAACTGCGCAAAGAACAGTACTGCGAGCTCGTAAGAATCAGTACTGCGCAAGGACCAGTACTGCGCACGTTAGAATCAGTACTGCGCAAGGACCAGTACTGCGAGCACGTAAGAATCAGTACTGCTCAAGGACCTGTATTATCCAGGTAAGAATCAGTACTGCACAAGCACCAATACTGCGAGCACGTAAGAACCAGTACTGCGCACGTAAGAATTAGTACTGCGCAAAGACCAGTACTGCGAGCACGTAAGAATCAGTACTGTTCAAGGACCTGTATTACCCAGGTAAGAATCAGTACTGCACAAGGACCAGTATTGCTAGCATGTAAGAACCAGTACTGCGCACGTAAGAATCAGTACTGCGCACGTAAGGATCATTACTACGCAAGGACTAGTTACTGCGCAACTTGACCCTCGTTTTCCCCTGCTCTGCGCGATTCATCAATGTCTACCTCAGCTGGGAAGTGTTCTGTATCTCTACAGTGTGCTTGTACAGTTACCCTTGAATATTCATATAAAACCAGTTCTGCTGCTTTGAACGCTTAATTAAGATGGCGGTTAACCCCTCCCGCCATGCAGGGGGTTTCTACCGGATGAATAAAATCGCCTGGCGGAAGCCAGGAAAAATGTGTAAGTCTTAACCACCAACAAAAAGACTAATCTGTAGCAACCTGTGTGTGTGTGTGTGTGTGTGTGTGTGTGTGTGTGTGTGTGTGTGTGTGTGTGTGTGTGTGTGTGTGTGTGTGTACAATTGCCGACCCTCATCAAATGACGTAGCTCCACAATGTATACACTAATTTGGTTTAGAGAGAGAGAGAGAGAGAGAGAGAGAGAGAGAGAGAGAGAGAGAGAGAGAGAGAGAGAGAGAGAGAGAGAGAGAGAGAGAGAGAGAGAGAGGAGAGAGAGAGAGAGAGAGAGAGAGAGAGAGAGAGAGAGAGAGAGAGAGAGAGAGAGAGAGAGAGAGAGAGAGAGATCCTTAAATCAACATCCCCTAAAGCAATTAAAATGATAATTGTTGCCTTGAATTTCACTAGGTGGCAACCCAGAGCCCCACTTCGTCCTGCACCGGTGCTCGAACCCGCTCACAGGTCTCACCGGAGAGAAATGTTACACTGTTGTCTGTTGCATTAATATGACCTTCTTCCAGTGTCATCGACGTGTACTAACTGGAGGTAAGCAGTTACCGGTTGAAAAATTTCCTCGCGTTAAATGGTGAAGAAAACGCAGTCGAATATGACAGGAGTCTTGGGCTCGGCCCAGAGATCAGGTATCGGCCCCATGGGGTGGCACCTCCATATAAGGCAGAAACCGAGAAATCTGAAGCGTCGATTGGAGGATCATTCTTTGACAGATTTTATTTTCCTAATATTCGCGCACCTTACAGGAGACAGGGTCACGGTCGCTGGAAACACCTTCAGCCCGGAGGCTGACCTCTCCACCATAGTATATGATGAGACATCCTTTGTTTAAGTGTAATTTAAACTATGCGCTATGGTACTGCGTGACCTGACCTCAAAAGGACAGTGGTTCTTGATTTTTTTTTTCATTCTGTTCTCCCCTTCATGAATTTTCAACATTCATGTAGCTTCCTTCCATTTTTTCCCAAATCCCAGCTAGTAAAAAAAAAAAAAAAAAAAAAAAAAAAAAAAAAAATAATAATAATAATAATAATAATAATAATAATAATAAAATAAAATAGATCAATAAAAAAATATATAGATGTATATATTTATATATACATATATACACATACCTATACAATAATGATAAAAAAATAAAATGTTGTCGAAGAGCAACTTTTTTTTTTTATCACAAAGTTAATAGCTTTAACTATTTCATTTTTCCTCTGACAAGACAGAGTGATGGATTTTCTTTTAATTCAGATGCCTCACATTACATAGAAATGTATATATATTTATTTAAACAACGGGTCATGGCCCCTCTAGATTCTCGTCAGAGTTCCCTTGGAGTCCCCCATTGGTCCCCCATGGCCCCCAGGCTGAGACCTCGGCACTAGGATCTCCCTAGAACAGGTATTTTTAAAGTAGTGCCTCAATACTCCCAGGGGGGTATTGAACCCGATTCTTGGGAAGTATCCAAAAAGACATCCTGGAAAATACTGAATTAATAGCTTTGTGTAAGAATTGTATTTCAATAACTTATTTACTGAAAATGGAAATAAAAAGACCCTAAAATTCAACTGTTTGTTCATAACCATCCTGTTTTCTCTTTTTTTACAGTAAATCAAAAGTCAGATGTCGGGAGAAGTAGGCTACTTTTGGAGAGGTAGTCCTTGTCCTCAAAAAATGCAGGAGGCGAGCAAACAAGTACTCGCCTAAATTTTCTCCGTGCTTGCAAGGCGAGCACTTTTTTTCATTTGGATTTGAATCACGACACGCTAAACAGAGATGTCTTACAAAGGATTACAAAGGCAAAGCATGCCGACAGGAGACCTTTTGATCCATATCTAGGTCGGATGCAAAAAAAAAAAAAAAAAAAAAAAAAAAAAAAAAAAAAAAAAAAAAAAAAAAAAAAAAAAAAAAAAAAAAAAAAAAAAAAAAAAAAAAATTAAAAAAAGGATTACAAAGGCAAAGCATGCCGACAGGAGACCTTTTGATCCATATCTAGGTCGGATGAAAAAAAAAAAAAAAAAAAAAAAAAATCATATTAATAATTAATTAAAACTATAACAATGTAAATAACAATTAAAATACATAAATAAATGCATTGGTATAGTTGAATAACAAACAAACAGGTAAATAGTAAATGATAATAAATTGACATATAACTAATAATAAATGAAAATCAGACAGACAAATTATAACAAAACAAAAACAAATAATATAACATAAATTATAATCATTACAGCATCTTACTTAGGTATTTATCTAAATGATTCTTAAAGCTTCGAACTGAACTACATTGCACTACCTGTGCAGGAAGTTTATTCCATTCATTAACTACACGGTTGGCAAAGTTGTTTCTACCTACTTCCAAATTGAATCTATTTCCGGACAGTTTGAGACCATTGTTTCTTGTCTGATTCTCATTCAATGTGAAAATTTGGTCACTTTTGATGTTGTCAATTCCCTTTAAAATCTTAAAGACCTGTATCAAGTCACCTCTGAGTCTACGCTTTTTTAGGGAAAACAGATTCATGTGCTTAAGTCGATTTTCGTATGATTTATTTTTGATATTTGGAATCAGTTTTGTGGCTCGCCGTTGTACTTTTTCCAGTCTGTCAATGTCTTTAATGAGATTCGGTGACCATACGGAAACAGCATATTCCAAATGTGGACGAACTAACGATTTATATAGCTTGTTAATGAGTGATGGACTTTTGATATCAAAAGATCGCGCAATCAATCCCAGAATCTTATTTGCTTTCTCAGAGGCTGAAATACACTGCTTGGATGATTTGAGGTCGTTACTGATAATTACGCCGAGATCTTTTTCACTATCCACTTTTGTTAACGAATTTCCAAATAACTTGTAATCGTACTTGCTGTTATTTTTACCTATGTGCATTACCTTGCATTTACTTGTGTTAAATTTCATTAGCCACTTTTCAGACCATTGCTGTAATTTATCTAAATCTTCTTGAATATCTAATTGGTTTGAGTGATCATTTGCCATTCCGCACAGTTTTGTATCATCAGCAAATTTGGAAACAGTAGATTTTAGTCCATGGTCTATATCATTTATATATACTATGAATAGAAGTGGCCCAAGAACGGAACCCTGAGGAACTCCACTTGCAACACTTTTCCATCCAGAAGTTTTTCCATTTAAAACAACTCTCTGTTTTCGACCTTTCAACCAATTACTAGTCCAACCTAATAGGCTACCACTTATTCCATGCAAAGCTAATTTAGTAAGTAGTCTTTCGTGTGGGACGGTATCAAAAGCTTTTGCAAAGTCTAGATATATTAAATCTATATTGTTTCTTTTGTCATAATTCGAGATAACTGTGTTGTAGAATTCGAGTAAGT